>NC_056746.1:317779594-317879627 GCF_019279795.1 Protopterus annectens
CCCCTGACACCCGCTGCTTTAGAGTCACAGGTCGCTACTGACTCACATGTGGAGTCAGCCAGGCCGCAGGAAACTCAAGGTATTGGAACCTCGGAGATAATTCCCTCAGATGGGTCCGGAGCCGCTGAGCAGGCATCGGCTTCTGATGGTGTATTCAGACCCAAACAATTATATATTAAACCGGCATCAAAGACGAAGGCTAAAACACCTTTATAGGCTAAGAAACAAGTTCACCAGCCACAAGGACAGGCCTCCATGCCCAAAAAACAGATACTCAAAATGGCTGAAGACTTGAATACCTTGATCAGGGGTTCCTATCCTCTTCCTGATAAGAGGCCTAGGCAAGAGACAGACTATGAATCTTCAGATCAGGTTTCCATTTCTTCTGATTCCTCTTCTGATCAGGACTATTCTATTCCCCCCCCATGAGGATTCTGATGCTGAAGAGTCAATTCCTTTAGCTTCTCCTCCTGAGGACTACTCTTTTGGGGAAACCTTGCATACCATGAGGGAGCACTTCCACTGGGAGAGCCAAGATTTTTCAGAATCTAAGAAAAAGCTCAGGGACTTCCTTTTACTACCTCAACACAGGCTTCTAGCAGTTCCACCTGTTAGACATTGTAGATGTGTTCTCAGAGTCTAGTCTGACCCCTGATTCTTTACCTCCAGCTCCTGTTAAGCCAGACAGATACTACAGAGTCCCTGACTCTCAAATTCCTTTTCAAAAACCCTACTGCTGACCCAGAAACTATTTCACAGGGTCCGAAAGGGGTCAAGGCTTCTACTGCAAAAAACCCTACCCCCCTCTGACAGGTATTCTAGGGCACTGGATAGATGGGGAAAAATGATTTACACATCTGCTACTTTGGCTATAAGGGCTTTAAATTGCCAGTTTCATATGCTCAAATACCGGCAATATATCATGACACTGCTTAAACAGAAAATGATGGCTAATTCTGAATGTGCAGAAAACAAAGAAATGCAGGATTTATTGCATGCAGCTGAACAAGTTGGAAATCATACCTTGCAATGTGGGTTTGATTCTTTGGAGGCCTCCTGCAGGGCCGCTGTTATGGGTTCTGTCATTAGGAGGCTTGCTTGGTTAAAGGAACAAAATCTGCCAGACCATGTTAAAGCAAAATTATTAGATGCTCCTTTACAGCATGATACTTTGTTTGGTGTTAAGGCAGAAGAGGTGTTAAAGAAAATGGAGGACATAGCTAAATCTATGCAAACTGTCAAGAATTTCTTACAGGTACAGCCACCTAGATTTAGCAGACACTGGCCTACAAAGAATTGGTCCTTTCCAGTCTCAGACAGACCTCAAAGGGGAAGATCCAGACGCCCTAGAGGCAGATCACAGCCGCAAGGTTCCTACAGGTCTAAGCAGTGGAGTGCCTCTACCTCCAAAGGTGGAGAAGACAAATCACAACCATACAGGAAACAGTCCCAATGACTTCCCCCTGCATGCACCAAGCACTTATCTTCTGACAGCATCCTTAGGGGGAAAACTAGCACTTTTTTCTCAAAATTGGCACATTATAATCCAGGACAAATGGGTTCTAGACATAGTGTCACAAGGCTACAAGTTTCATTTCCATACCCTGCCAAGAGCAAACGGTTGGCCAGACCTGCCAAAAAATCAGTGGGCAGAGGCCGAGAAACAAGTCGCTGCTCTCATGGACATGAGGGCAATTCACCAAGTACCACAGCAAGAGCAAGGACAAGGATTTTACTCAAGACTGTTCTTGGTACCCAGAAAGGACAAAGCATGGAGACCAATACTGGACCTATCTATTCTAAACACTTTCCTGGATATACCAAAATTCAAGATGTTGACCTTACAGCAGCTTCTGCCTATGCTGGGCAGCAAGGCTTGGCTTGTGACTTTAGACCTAAAAGAGGCATGCCTGCATGTCCCAATCAGATAGTCATGCAGAAGATACCTCAGATTCAAGGCTGGCTCAAAGCATTACCAATTCTCTGCACTGTCCTTTGGCTTATCTACTGCCCCCATGGTCTTCACAAAGTGCCTGGCACCAGTAATTGCTTACTGCAGACAGAGGAATACAAATATATCCTTATTTGGACGACTGCCTCATACAAGCAGAGAACAAGGACATTCTACTACAGCATCTGACTTTTGTGATAAGACTTTTAACATGCTTAGGGTACACAGTCAACAAAAAGAAATCAAAACTCATACCCTCTCAAGCGATAATATTCCTGGGTGCAAGCTTAAATACAACTGCCCAGATGGCTTATCTCACTCCAGACAAACAAAGGCAACTGACTACCTATTTCAAGGAAATGGCAAAAAAGGCCCAGTTATCTGCAAGAAAAATTCTGCAGGCTTTGGGCTTCATGGCATCCTGCATCTTACTAATTCCATATGCAAGACTGCATATGAGGAAAATTCAATGGTACCTAAAAAGTGTCTGGACACAACATTGCCACAGTCTGGAAACGATGATTATTCTAATACCCTGCCTGCAACGGAAATTTTGATGGTGGGCAAAGGCTTGTCACCAAAACAAGGTACAGCCATTCACACTACCCCCAGCCAGGCATAGCCTAACAGATGCATCAGATTATGCCTGGGGGGGCACACATGGCAGGAAGAGGCATTCAGGGCACCTGGCCCACAAACCAAAAGCATCTACATATCAATCAAAAAGAGATGCTAGCTGTTCAGAATGCCCTGACAGCCTTCAAGGCCCTACTTCATCCGGGACAACTAGTGATAAAGACGGACAACACCATGGTCATGTGGTACATAAACAAGCAGGGGGGAACTCATTCTTTCCCCGTATGCAGACTAGCCATGACTTTATGGGACACAGCATTGACTTACCGAGTTCATCTGCAGGCACAATTCCTGCCAGGAAAGGAAAATACTCTGGCAGATGAACTAAGCAGAAACCTCATGGATCCCCACGAGTGGCACCTGGATCCACAAGTCTTCAGCATGATAACAATGGAATGGGGACGCCCGGACATAGATCTATTTGCCTCCCCTCAAAACAATCAACTAAGAAGATTCCGTACAAGGACTTATCACAGACAAGCTTGGAAAGTGGATGCCTTATCTTTCAACTGGACAAACCTGTCAGTATATGCCTTTCTCCCACTTCCTCTCCTCCCGAATGTACTCCTAAAGGTCAGGCAGGAGAGACCAAAAATTATTCTGATTGCCCCGACTTGGCCACGCCAGTATTGGTATCCGATCCTAAGGAATTTGTCCCAAGGCCCAGCCTGGACCTTACCTCAAATACCTCATCTGCTGTCCCAACAAAACAATCCAGATTCTGCACAGCCAACTCAGGCCTCTAAGCCTGGCAGCATGGCGGATAATGTAGCCATACAAACCACACCTCTCAGTAAAGCTGTGATGGATGTCATTTTAGAAGCCAGAAGGCCTAGTCCTAGAAAATCCTATGCTGGGAATTGGAAGAGATTTTGCGCTTGGAACCAAGCTCAAGGAACTGATACAGCTGCCCCGTATTAGTATTGAGGAAGGATTTTATCCGAAAGCTTTGCTATTATAAAGTGTGTTTTTCTCAGTTTTGGTTGTTATTCATGTCCCAAATATTCCTCAGATTTTGCAATATTTAACTGAGATGCTGGACAAAGGCCTATCTTTTTAATCGGTTAAAATCCATGCCTCTGCCATTTTGGCTCATTACAATACAGAGCCACCACTCTTTTCTCATCCTTTATTAAGGCAGTACCTCAGAGGAGCCAAAAACGTAAGGCCTCCAAGGAGAACACCAACACCTGCATGGGACCTCAGTTATGTCTTGGAAAAACTCACCTTACCTCCTCTTGAGCCAGCTGCTACTGCGGACATAAAGTTCTTATCTTGGAAAACGGCTCTGCTCCTAGCAATAACTTCTGCAAGACGAGTTTCAGAGCTACAGGCTCTCATGGCTGTTGACCCCTTTATCATTTTCTATCCAGACAGGGTCTCTCTGAGAATAAACCCTACATTTATGCCTAAGGTGGTATCCAGTGTAGCCCTTAACCAAACGATTCATTTGCCAACTTTTTATCCAAATCCACAGAACAAGGGGGAGAAAATTCTGCATTCTTTGGACGTACACAGACAACTTAGATTCTACTTGGACAAAACTAAAGTTTTCAGAAAGACAGAGCAATTACTAGTGGCAAACGCCACAGCATCACAAGGAAAGGCCATCTCCAAGCAGACTATTTCAAAGTGGATAGGTCACTGCATTCGTTTCTGCTACTCGCAACATGGCAAACCAGTGCCTAAGGGCATTAGGCCACATTCAACTAGAGCTGCAGCCACTTCTGCAGCCTTTCTCAGGGGAGTACCAACCAAAGACATTTTAGAGGCTGCTACTTGGAGTTCAGTGCATACCTTTTCAAAAGATTACAATCTGCCTCTTTACTCTAAATCCAGGGCAGGCTTTGCCACTGCAGTTCTGCAGGGCCTCGTAGCCGCTCCTAATGCTGTTTAGCTCCAGCCCCCCAACCATAGCTATGGGACTCAACCCAAATGTAATGACTGCAACAGTGAAACACGAAGAACATAGTACAGTTGTGTACACTTACCATAAATGTAAATGTTCGAGTGTATTCACTGTTGCAGTCTAGGTTACCAACCCGCCATCCCCCTTATTTTTGCTGGAACTTATCTCTACTTCTCTAATCTATACAACCTAGATGGTGTATTTGCTTATAGAAGAAGGTAAAAAATTATTTTGGTGCATGTATGTTTTATTTACCTAATTTTAGCCTATCCTTTTGGGGGCACCTGACATCTGAGGCAAGAAAAACTAAATAAAATGGTGTCGGCTGCATCTTGTATACCCCTGACGACCTGAAGTCAGGGAAGAGGCGACAGTAACCGATGCAGGACCCAAGACTTTGGAATTCAGGCCGACTGAGGGCAACCTGCCAGCAGGATAATCCAAATGTAATGACTGCAACACTGAATACACTCGAACATCTACATTTATGGTAAGTGTACACAACTGTACTTTTTTCAAACTTGAGTTTGACTCTGCATCCATCCTGTTGAGACTTTACCTCTAGATCCTCAAGTTCTACCACTTCGGGCCTGAGTGACAAGCATGTGGCTGAGGTGCCCAAACGGTAAGGTAAGGTAAGAGATGAAAAGAAGCCACAGGTTTGACAGTAGATTCTTATCAGTCAAATGCTTGAAAAAGTTTGGTCAAAGGATGCTGTCTCAGCTTTTCCGCCTATTGCTAAGGTTCCTGTTATGTTTTTTTAGAGCTGTCTAATTAAACCAATGAGAACTGCTGTTGTATCTTCAGTGTCTAATCTTCAGATAAGAAAAAAAATGTTTAACTTGCTGACTTCCTTCTGTCAGGTCCTCTGGGTCCTGCCATATTGTTTTTGTGGTGCAGGCATTTTTGAGATCCAGTGCAGAAGACCTTTACTTTTAGGTGGCTAGAGGCCCTTCTTTCTTACCAAATTTCCTTGTTGCACCATCTTGGCATTCTTCATGTCTATTACAGGCTTAAGATGCTAGTCCTGCAGGCTGTGATGATGATGTTTCTTGGAGTTCTGGCATCCTGACTTCAGTAGCACAAACCCTGACATTAATGGTCATTACATAAGCCTTGCTGTCAATCTTGATGTTTTCAGCACTGACACTGTTAACCTCAGGGGATTCTTTGACCTTTTGAACTGATCCCTTAGTGCTGATGTCATCCCTGACTCTTGTAGAGCTATCTCTGCCATCACCAGGGTGTGCTTTTCAGCCTTCAGCATCAGTTCACTTTAGGCTGACTGGAATTTGTTTTGCTGAGTGGGACTGGATTCTCTCAGAATGGCTTGTGGATGATGTTCATCATGTTTCACTGTTGCAGTCACTACACATGGGTTATCCTGCTGGCAGGCTACCCGCAGTCGGCCTGAATTTCAAAGTCCTGGTCAGGCGTCGGTTACTGTCGCCTCTTCCCTGACGTCAGTGCACCAGGGGTATAAAAGATACAGCCAACGCCATTTTCTTCAGTCTTTCTTGCCGTGCGGTGCCCGAAGCAAAAGCAGTTTGCAAGTGCCGGTCGGCCGTCTCCTGAGATTTTCAAATCAAATTTTTTCTTGCTCCAGACCGATGTCAGAAAAAGTTAACAATTGTATTTCTTGTGGGAAGCAAATACCTCATAAGGATTTTCATTCTTACTGTATTCCTTGCCTAGGCCCAGACCATGACGTTGCTAGCTGTCGGTTTTGTGCTAGATTTAACCAACGCACTGTTAAGCGTCGGTACGATTTTGCCTTTCATTACTTTGGCCGAAGATTTAATTATATAATGCCGTTGGAACAGCCGACGACCAGAGTTTATAAAAAACGCAAGGAAAAGGACAGGCATCCCGAGGTCCAAAACCGATGACGAGGCCTCCACTAGGCCAGTCGCCGGTTTTCAGTGAGGCGCTTTTGCAGCCCCTGACGCCCGCTACCTCAGAGCCACAGGCCGCTTCCGACTCCCACATGGAGCCGACTAGGCCTCTGGATACTCAAGGTATTGGACACTTGGAAACTATTCCCTCAGATGGGTCCAGAGCCGCTGTGCAGGCATCGGCTTCTGAGGGTGTTTTCAGGCCTACACAGTTATATGTCAAGCAAACCTCAACTTCAAAGGCAAAGACTAAAACAGCTCTAAAGGCAAAGAAATAAGTACAGCATTCTCTTGGACAGACTTCCATGCCTAAGAAACAGATGCTTAAAATGGCTGAAGACCTAATTACTTTGATCAGGGCTTCCCGTCCCCCTCCTGATAAGAGGCCTAGGCAAGAGACAGAATATGACTCTTCTGATCAGGTTTCCATTTCCTCTGACTCCTCTTTTGAACAACGATACTCTTTTCCTCCCTATGAGGATTCTGATGCTGAAGAATCTATTCCTTCAGCCTCTCCTCCTGAGGATTATTCTTTTGGGGAAACCCTGTATACCATGAGGGAGCATTTTCACTGGGAGAGCCAAGATTACTCAGAATCTAAGAAAAGGCTCAGAGACTTTCTTTTACTACCTCAGCACAGACCTCTTGCTATTCCACCTGTTCTAGACATTGTAGATGATGTATTTTCAGAGTCCGGCCTGTCTCCTGACTCTTTACCCCCTGCACCTGTTAAGCCAGACAGATACTACAGGGTTCCAGACTCTCATAAATTTCTATATAAAAACCCTGCTGCTCACCCAGAAACTATATCTCAGGGTCCCAAAGGGGTCAAGGCTTCCACTGCAAAAAACCCTGTCCCCTCTGATAGGGATTCTAGGGCACTGGACAGATGGGGGGAAAAAAGTTTACACTTCTGCTACCTTGGCTGTAAGGGCTTTAAATTGTCAGTTTCATATGCTTAAATATTGGCAATACTTAATGTCACTGCTAAAACAGAAAATGTTGACAAATTCTGAATGTTCTGATAACAAGAGAATGCAAGATTTATTGCATGCAGCTGAACAAGTGGGAAAGCATACTTTGCAATGTGGTTTTGATTCACTGGAGGCCTCTTGCAGGGCCGCTGTCACGGGTTCTGTCATTAGAAGGCATGCTTGGTTAAAGGAACAGAATCTGCCTGATCATGTTAAAGCAAAATTATTGGATGCTCCATTACAGCATGATACTTTGTTTGGTGTTAAGGCAGAAGAGGTGTTGAAGAAATTGGAGGATAAAGCAAAATCTGTGCAGACAGTTAAGGATTTCCTACAGGTACAGCCACCCAAATTTAGCAGGAACTGGCCTTCTAAGAATTGGTCCTTTCCAGTGTCAGACAGGCCACAAAGAGGCAGGTACAGATGCCCTAGAGGCAGATCCCAGCCCCAAGGCTCATACAGGCCTAAACAATGGGAGTGCTTCTACCTCCAAAAGCGGAGAAGACAAATCACAGCCATACAGGAAACAGTCCCAATGACTTTCCTCTGCCAATGCCAAACACTCTTCTTTTGGCAGCACCCTTAGGGGGAACACTAGCACTTTTTATCAAAATTGGCACGTGATCACCCAGGACAAATAGGTCTTGAATATAGTGCCTCAGGGCTACAGGTTCCACTTTCACACCCTTCCAAAGACGAAAGGTATGCCAGACCTGCCACACAATCAATGGGCAGAGGCACAAAAGCAAGTTTCATCCCTTATGGACATGAGGGCTATTCAACGAGTACCACAGCAAGAGCAGGGACAAGGATTTTACTGAAGACTTTTCTTGGTACCCAGAAAGGACAAAGCCTGGAGACCAATACTGGACCTGTCTGTTCTAAACACTTTTCTGGACGTTCCAAAATTCAAAATGTTGACTCTGCAGCAGCTTCTGCCCATGCTGGGCAAGAAGGCTTGGCTTGTAACTTTGGATCTCAAAGAGGCATACCTGCATGTCCCAATAAGACAATCTTGCAGAAGATACCTCAGATTCATAGCTGGCTCAATGCACTACCAATTCTCTGCACTGCCCTTTGGCTTATCTACTGCACCCAGAGTCTTCACAAAATGCCTGGCACCAGTAATTGCATTTTGCAGACAAAGAGGAATACAAATATATCCCTACTTGGACGACTGCCTTATACAAGCAGAGAACAAGGACATTCTACTGAAGCATCTGGCATTTGTAAAAAGATTACTAATTTGCCTGGGGTACACAGTGAACGAAAAGAAATCAAAACTGGTACCCTCTCAAGAGATAATATTCCTGGGTGCAAGCTTAAATACAACTGCCCAGATGGCTTATCTCACGCCAGACAAACAAAGGCAACTGACTTCTTACTTCAAAATGATGGCAACAAAGACTCAGTTATCTGCAAGAAAAATTCTGCAGGCTTTGGGCTTCATGGCATCCTGCATTCTACTAATTCCATATACAAGATTGCATATGAGGAAACTACAATGGTATCTAAAAAGTGTTTGGACTCAACATTGTCACAGCCTGGAAACATTAATTACTCTCATTCCTTGCCTGCAACAGGAGTTTCGATGTTGGGCACAGGCCTGTCACCACAACAAGGGACAGCCATTCAGTTTTCCAACAGCCAGGCAGTCACTAGCAACAGATGCATCACATTATGCCTGGGGGCACACATGGCAGGAAAATGTATTCAGGGCACATGGCCCGCAAGCCAAATGCATCTTCATATCAATCAAAAAGAGATGCTAGCTGTACAGAATGCCCTGACAGCCTTCAAGGATCTACTTCATCCAGGACAACTGCTGATAAGGACGGAGAATACTACAGTCATGTGGTACATAAACAAGCAAGGAGGCAGACATTCCTACCCCCTCTGCAGACCAGCCATGACTTTGTGGAACACAGCATTGACTTATCAAGTACACCTGCAAGCACAATTCCTGCCAGGAAAGACAAATACTCTGGCAGACGAACTAAGCAGAAACCTCATGGATCCTCACGAGTGGAAACTAGATCCACAAATCTTCAGCATGACAACAGGGAAATGGGGATGCCCAGACATAGATCTATTTGCCTCCCCTCACATCTGCCAGCTATAGAGATTCTGCACAAGGACTTATCACAAACAAGCATGGAATGTGGACGCCCTACCATTCAGCTGGAAATCCCTTACAGTATGTGCTTTTCCTCCACTTCCTCTCCTCCCCAAGGTACTCCTAAAGGTCAGACAAGAGAAGCCAAAAATGATCCTGATTGCCCCAGACTGGCCACGCCAGCACTGGTACCTAGTCCTAAAGAGCTTGTCTCAAGGCCCAGCCTGGACATTACCTCAAATTCCTCATTTGCTGACCCAACAAAACAATCAGATCCTGCACAGCCAACTCAGAACCCTAAATCTGGCTGCATGGTGGATAATGTAACCATTCAGAACATACCTCTCTCTAAAGCAGTTATGGATGTTATTTTGGAGGCCAGGAGGCCCAGCACCAGAAAATCTTATGCAGAAAAATGGAAGAGATTCTGTGCTTGGAACCAGACCCAAGGAATGGACACGCTTGTACCAAATATTCCTCGGATTTTACAATACCTAACTGAGATACTGGACAAATGCCTATCCTTCTCATCACTTAAGATCCATGCCTCTGCCATTTCAGCTCATTACAATACGGACCCACCTATTTTTTCACATCCACTGCTAAGGCAGTATCTCAGAGGGGCCAGAAACATAAGACCTCCGAGGAGAGCTTCAATACCTGCATGGTACCTCAATTTTGTCTTGGAAAAACTCACACTGCCTCCTTTTGAGCCAGCCAATACAGCTGAGATAAAATACTTATCATGGAAAACAGCTCTGCTCCTAGCAATAACTTCAGCAAGAAGAGTTTCAGAGTTACAGGCACTAATGGCTGTGGAACCTTTTATTATTTTCCATCCGGACAGGGTTTCTCTAAGGACAAACCCAACATTTATGCCTAAGGCAGTGTCCAGTTTGGCTCTTGACCAAACCATACATTTGCCTACATTTTATCCAAACCCGCAGAATAAGGGGGAGAGACTTCTGCATTCTTTGGACATACACAGACAGCTACGCTTTTACTTGGACAAAACTAAAGCTTTCAGAAAGACTGTGCAACTCTTAGTGGCATATGGTGCAGGATCGCAAGGAAAAGCTATTTCAAAGCAGACTATTTCAAAATGGATAGGCCACTGCATTCGTTTCTGCTATTCACAACATGGCAAATCAGTGACTAAGGGCATTAGGCCACATTCTACCAGAGCAGCAGCCACTTCAGCAGCCTTCCTCAGAGGAGTACCAACCAAGGACATTTTGGAGGCTGCAACTTGGACTTCAGTGCACACTTTTACAAAGCACTACCACTTGCCTCTTTACTCTAAATCCAGAGCAGGCTTTGCCACTGCATTTTTGCAGGGCCTCATAACCACTCCTAATTCTATTTAGGTCCAGCCACCCAACCTTCGCTTTGGGATTCAACCCAAGTGTAATGACTGCAACAGTGAAACACGATGAACATAGTACAGTTGTGTACCTATCATAAATGTAGATGTTCAAGTGTATTCACTGTTGCAGTCCAGGTTACCCTCCCACCATCCCCCTTTCATTGCCGGAACTTATCTGTACTTCTCTATTCTATACAACCTATGTGGTGTATTTGCTTATAGATGAAGGTAATGTGCATGCTTTTTTATGAGCAGAATTTTTAGCCTACCCTTTTGGGGGCACCTGACATCTGGGGCAAGAAAAACTGAAGAAAATGGCGTCTGCTGCATCTTTTATACCCCTGACGCAACCGACGCCGGACCAAGACTTTGGAATTTAGGCCGACTGCGGGTAGCCTGCCAGCAGGATACCCAAGTGTAATGACTGCAACAGTGAATACACTCGAACATCTACATTTATGGTAGGTACACAACTGTACTTTCTCTGTTATGAAATTGGCTCTAATGGTTTTAGCTTTGGGCACTTTGACCAGTGACATCAGGTCAGGGAAATAGTGTCTGCCTTGATGCTGCTAGTGCAAAGTCAGCTTCATTTGCCTTCCTGGCACCTGTTCACTTTGGCTTCCACAGGAGGCATTCTTTATCTGAGCCTCTCGCTGCCTGTATGTACAGGACAGAAGGCTAGTAGGACACTGCAGTATGCTGCTGTCATTCCGGGACATGAATAATGTTCTTTTTAGTCAGTGCTGTAGTAGTACTGATTCTTGGGTCTTCCTGCCATGCAAACGTCTGCGATCAGCCCATTTTCCAGAGTCTTTACATCATCCCTAGCCAACGGACATCCGAGACCTAGGCCTGGATGTTCATAGGTTCATAGGTAGGTACTAGGCTATCAGCCCAAGGGCCTACTCAAGCCTAGCCAACAAGGTTCCCTGGCTTACGCCACCCAAGAAAGTTATTTTCCTGTGCCACTAATGAGCAGAGACACAGAAGTGATCCCCGGGGTGTATTTCCTATTTCCCATCCACTCATCAAGATTTTTCTTGAAGAGTGCTAATGAAGGACTTTGCTTGACATAGATGGGTAGCCTGTTCCAGAGTATGGGAAGTCTCTGGGATAGGAATCATAGGTTAAGGGTATAAGGTCCGTCAGTGCCATCTTCAGGTCTTCATAGCTGTGCTGTCTGGTGTGCTTTACCATGTTTACAATACACTTGCATTCCCTTGGTTGACTCATTTTTTTCCATAGTTTTTTCTCTCCTACAGTCAGATAAGTATCCTGTTGGGATTTTCCTCTTCTAATTTAATGTTTTTAAAAATATTAACAGTTGCTTGAATTGTGGAAAGCAAATCCCACAAAGATTTTCACTCATTGTGTCTGAGTCCTTTGCACGACATCTCTAATTGTTCTAATTGTGCTAAATTCTAAACTAAGAAACCTAAATGCAGGATCAAAGTCCTAGTCGCTCATATGGAGTTCTAAGTTTCGGTTCCCTCTGCTTCTTTGCAATCTGTATCTTCTGCTAATGTTATTCTGGGAGAGAAGAAAGAAAAAAAAAAGAAAAAAAAAAGGCAAAGACAAAAAAATACTAAGAAAAAGACACTGCCGAATTGGCCAGTATCTCATCCCATGCTACCAGGTGTGTCAGTGACTCAGTTGAGACCCCTTTGCAGCCACCTGGTCTGGCAAATTCTAGGCATGAACCCTCTGGCGCGACCCTTTGGAAGGGTGCCATGGATCCAGGCCTACAGCTCACTTCATTCATGTTATCAACATTGGTCATGTCTGAGGTTGCTTTGCAGGCCTCCGCTATTGACATTTGTGTTGTGGGTACCAAAGGAAATGCCTTACCTTCCTCAGCCTTGGAAACTCGGACAGAGTGCAAGGTTGACCGACCACGTCCTCCAGTTACTTTGACAAAATGGATGCCTAAACCAAAAAGAACCAGCAGCCGTCCTCTTTTATCTCCTCAGCCCACCTATTATTTTGGTTCAAACCAAAGCCAAGACCTCTTGAAAACTGTCCAAGAGTTCATGGCCTTCATGAAATCTAGGGAAACCAGCTGTGCTCAGACCACTTCCTCTGAAGCCTTCCCATCCAAGAGGCCTATGGAGCTGGCCTTTCAAGAAGATTCACAGTCCCCAGACTGAGGACGGTTAGGAATTATCCTACTCTGAGCACTTTTCAACCCAAACTTATCCGGACTTGGACTCTGCTGATATACTATCATCTTTCTCTCCCCAGAGGACCTTTCTTTCAGAGATACCATTCATAAAATGAAAGAAGCTTTCAACTTGGAAACAAACAATTCTTACAAGCTCAGGCACCATTATAGGACATTACTGAGGTTGCCTTCACTTAGACCAGTAACTCTACCCCCTCCCCCCACCATGCAGGTGGTGCTTGATGATGTTTTTCAAGGCATAACTTTGCATGCAGATTTCCTACCACCTGCTCCCAGAAAGCCTGACTGGTTTTATAGAGTACCTAAGTCACACAAGCACCTTTACAAAAATCCTAAAGCAGATTCTTCAATAGTTTCTACTGAATTCACTAAAGGGATGCCAAGTTCAACTAGAGATCCCCTGCCTAATAAGTGGGAAAGCAGACTTTTAGACAGGTTTGGCAAGAAAGCATATACCTCTGCTTCCCTTTCTGTGAGGGCACTTAATTACCAATTCCACATGCTGAAGGTACTTATTTGGTCCTGAAGGGATTCTAAGTAGTTACTAAGGCAGAGACCGTTTCTGACAAAGCCTTGCTTAAGGAAATTCAGGGGATAGCTAGAGCAGCCTTACAGGTTTCCAGACAGTCCTTTAAAATGTGAGTATGGTGTGATGCATTAGATGCATCATATAGAGCAACTGCTGCTGGCTCTGTCATTCACAGACATGCATGGCTTAGGACTCTGCTATTCTCAAACTGGGTCAAGGAAGAGCTACTGGATGCTTTTCTAGACAAGTTCCTGGTCAGACCCCATCTTAAAAGGTATTTTGAAAAGCTGGACAAATTGTTGACAAATACTGATTGTTCAGAGAACAAGGAATTGCAGGATTTATTGCATGCAGCTGAACAAGTGGGATAGCATACTTTGCAATGTGGTTATGATTCACTGGAGGCCTCTTGCAGGGCCGCTGTTACAGGTTCTGTTATTAGAAGGCATGCTTGGTTAAAGGAACAGAATTTGCCTGATCATGTTAAAGCAAAATTATTAGATGCACCATTGCAGCATGATGCTTTGTTTGGTACTAAAGCAGAAGAGGTGTTGAAAAAAATGGAGGATAAAGCAAAATCCATGCAGACAGTCAAGGATTTCTTACAGGTACAGCCACCCAGGTTTAGCAGAAACTGGCCTTCTAAAAATTGGTCCTTTCCAGTGTCAGACAGACCACAAAGAGGCAGATACAGGCGTCCTAGAGGCAGATCTCAGCCTCAAGGCCTCATACAGGCCTAAACAGTGGGGTGCTCCTACCTCCAAAAGCGGAGAAGACAAATCACAACCTTACAGGAAACAGTCCCAATGACTTTCCTCTGCCATATACAAGCACTTTTCTTTTAACAGCCCCCTTAGGGGGAAAACTAGCCCTTTTTTCATCAAATTGGCAAATGGTTACCCAAGTCAAATGGGTCCTGAACATAGTGTCCCAAGGCTACAGGTTCCATTTTCACACTCTACCAAGGTCAAAAGGTATGCCAGACCTGCCACACAATCAATGGGCAGAGGCACAATAACTAACTATAATGGACATGAGGGCCATTCAGCAAGTACCACCACAAGAGCAGGGGCAAGGTAGTACTCAGAAAGGGCAGAACCTGGAGAACAATACTGGACCTATCTATACTAAATACGTTTCTGGAAGTTCCAAAATTCAAGATGTTGACTCTACAGCAGCTACTGCCCATGCTGGGCAAGAAGGCTTGGCTCGTAACTTTGGACCTAAAAGAGGCATACCTGCATGTCCCAATCAGACAATCTTGCAGAAGATACCTCAGATTCATAGCTGGCTCAATGCATTACCAATTATCTGCACTGTCCTTTGGCTTATCTGCTGCACCCAGGGTCTTCACAAAATGCTTGGCACCAGTAATTGCGTTTTGCAGACAAAGAGGAATTCAGATATATCCCTACTTGGACGACTGCTTAATTCAAGCAGAGACCAAAGACATTCTTTTAAAGCATCTGGCGTTTTGTAAAAAGATTACTAACTGGCCTAGGGTACACAGTAAACGAAAAGAAATCAAAACTAGTGCCCTCTCAAGAGATAATATTCCTGGGTGCAAGCTTAAATACAACTGCCCAGATGGCTTATCTCACGCCAGACAAACAAAAGCAACTGACTTCTTACTTCAAGAAATTGGCAACAAAAAACCATTTATCTGCAAGGAAAATCCTGCAGGCCCTGGGTTTCATAGCATCCTGCATTCTACTAATTCCATATGCCAGACTGCATATGAGGAAACTTACAATGGTATCTAAAAAGTGTTTGGACTCAGCATTGCCACAGCCTGGAGACAGTAATTGCACTCATTCCCTGCCTACAACAGGAGTTTTGATGGTGGGCAGAAGCCTGTCACCACAACAAATTCACCTGCAAGCACAATTCTTGCCAGGAAAAACAAATACTCTGTCAGACGAACTAAGCAGAAACCTCATGTATCCCCACGAATGGAAACTGGATCCACAAGTCTTCAACATGATAATAAGGAAATGGGGATGCCCAGACATAGATCTATTTGCCTCCCCTCACAACTACCAATTGCAGAGATTTTGCACAAGGATTTATCACAAGCAAGCATGGAAAGTGGAAGCCCTATCCTTCAGCTGGAAAAACCTAACAGTATATGCCTGTCCTCCACTGCCAATCCTTCCCAGGGTACTCCTAAAGGTCAGACAAGAGAAGCCAAAAATGATACTGATTGCACCAGACTGGCCACACCAGCACTGGTACCCAGTCCTAAAGAGCTTGTCTCAAGGTCCAGCATGGATATTGCCTCAAACTTCTCACTTGCTGACCCAGCAAAACAATCAGATCCTGCACAGCCAACTCAGTACCTTAAATCTGGCAGCATGGCGGATAATGTAACCATTCAGAACACACCTCTTTCAAAAGCTGTTCTGGATGTCATCTTGGAGGCCAGGAGGCCCAGTACCAGAAAATCTTATGCAGAAAAATGGAAGAGATTCTGTGCTTGGAGCCAGGAACAAGGCATTGACATGTGTGTACCAAATATACCTCAGATTTTACAATACCTAACTGAGATGCTGAACAAAGGCCTTTCTTTCTCATCAATTAAGATTCATGCCTCTGCCATTTCAGCCCATTACAATACGGAACCACCTATCTTTTCTCATCCTTTAATAAGGCAGTACCTCAGAGGGGCCAAAAACATTAGGCCTCCAAGGAGAGCACCAATTCCGGCCTGGGACCTCAATTATGTTTTGGAAAAACTCCAACACTGCCTCCTTTCGAGCCAGCTTCAACAGCAGATATAAAATTCTTATCCAGGAAAACAGCTCTACTCCTAGCAATAACCTCAGCAAGGCGAGTCTCTGAGTTACAAGCCCTCACGGCTGTGGAACCTTTTATCATTTTTCATCCAGACAGGGTGTCTCTGAGGACAAATACTACATTTATGCCTAAGGTGGTATCCAGTGTGGCCCTCAACCAAAGCCATTCACTTGCCTACCTTTTATCCAAATCCACAGAACAAGGGTGAGAAAATTCTGCATTCTTTGAACATACACAGGCATTTATGCTTCTATTTGGACAGAACTAAAGCTTTCAGAAAGACTGAGCAACTTTTAGTGTCATATGCTGCAGGATCACAAGGAAAGGCCATCTCAAATCAGACTATTTCTAAATGGATAGGCCATTGCATCCATTTCTGCTATTCTCAACATGGCAAATCAGTGCCTAAGGGCATTAGGCCTCATTCCACCAGAGCAGCAGCCTTCCTCAGAGGAGTACCAACCAAAGATATCTTAGAGGCTGCAACTTAGAGTAAAGAGGTAAGTGGTAGTGCTTTGTGAAAGTGTGCACTGAACTCCAAGTCCAGAGCAGGCTTTGTCACTGCAGTTCTGCAGGGCCTTATAGCCTCTCCTAATTCTATTTAGCCCAGCCACCCATCCTCAGCTTTGGGATTCAATCCAAGAGTTATGACTGCAGCAGTGAAACACGATGAACATAGTACAGTTGTGTACCTACCATAAATGTAGATGTTCGAGTATATTCACTGTTGCCGTCCAGGTTACCCACCCACCATCCCCCTTCTCTTTGCTGGGACTTATCTACACTTCTCTATCCTATACAACCTATTTGGTGTATTTGCTTGTAGATGAAGAAAGTGTTATTTTTGTGCATGTATTTTTATTGGCATATTTTTCAGCCTACCAATTTGGGGGCACCTGACATCTGGGGCAAGAAAAACAGAAGAAAATGGCGTCAGCTGCATCTTTTATACCCCTGGCGCAGTGACGTCAGGGAAGAGGCGACAGCAACCGACGCCGGACCTAGACTTTGGAATTCTGGCCGACTGAGGGTAGCCTGCCAGCAGGATAACCCAAGAGTAATGACTACAACAGTGAATACACTCTAACATCTACATTTATGGTAGGTACACAACTGTACTTTTTCTCTTACCCTCTAGCCCTCTCTCAGGGGTCCACTGTCTGTACAGTAACCCTTTTGTCCCAGTGTACAGATTCCCTCTTTCCTTGAGAATCTGGTGCCTCACTAACTGCATCCCTCAGGCCTTGTAATGTAGGGTCTGAGTGCTGAGCCTGTCTCAGCTCTCTCATTGTAACCCTGCCCAGCTCCCTTTCCGCAGGAAGTCTGGTATTCTCTGACAGTGGTGCTTCACTTTCAGCCTGGGTACTACTACTCAACTCTGCCCTTGCAGTCACTTTTTCCAAGGGAACATCGGTACTCACAAGCAGCTGTTGCTCACCGTCAGTCTGTCTGCTACAGGGTAGCTCCCTTTCTGAAGTAACTACCACACCAGTCCTGGTTTCAAATCTGCAGTCTGTCCCCCAGGCTACCAGACCCAAATGCTTGTCTCCAAGCCTGACTGCGTGTCACTGCATGCACAGAAGGTACTGCATTATCAAAGTCATTCCCTATCTGGACATCTGCAGGGATATCCTCAAACACACCTACTTGGTTGCTTCCTTTTCCACCCTTCCAGTCGAGGTGAACCCTAGCAAAAGGTGTTTGGAATGGGGTAGCTCCTAAAGCTCTGATTGGAGTTGACTGCCCAAGCAAATAGTACTCCTCTTTAACCATTGCAGGCTTCACAATGGTTAGGTTAGAGGCTGTATCTTCCTTAGCAGTGGCCTCTTTCCCATCTACTAAGATAGGATATAACCTCTTGTGGTAGTTTGGTACCCTTGTCTCCAGACAGCTCACTGCGGGCATTCTGTCATTCCCACTTGCTGGCTGTCCCACTTGTTGTTCCCCACCTTGCCTCTGTGGACATCTGTATGCTACATGGCCCCACTAGTTGCATTTAAAACATTTAACTCTTGGTCCTGTATGTGTACATGGACTAGTGGCTTCCCCTGCTACTGACGGACTCTGTTGGGGTGGTTTAGGCTGCCCACTATAGGTTCCTTTAGACCCATGAGCAGCACTGGGTATCCCTTTTTTGTACAGTGATGCCCTGCTTGCTAGGTATAGGTCTCCCTTTTTCTACAACTTCTCTCTGGTCCTGCATTCCCTATCTGCTAACCAGATTCTTATGTCCTCAGGCAAAGTGCTAAGGGCTTGTTCCATCACCAAAAGGTCTGCCAGCCCTTCAGAAGTGATGACCTGACACCTACTAACCCACCATGAAAATAAGTGCTTAGTTCAAAAATATATTCACACACACTTTCATCTGCCTTGCATCTATGCTCACAAAACTTTTAATTTTAAGCTACAGGTGTTAACTTAAAACATTCTAACAGACCATTTTAACAGTGTTATAATTTAAGCAATAAGTATCAAACAGTTTAGAAGTAGCAGTTACAGTTTTACCATGGAGTAAGGGGGTCAGGAACTGTACCCAGAACCCTTGGTCAACATTATACTGTTAACATACCCTTTCAAACATATATGAATAAAACGGTCATCACCCACTGTAAATTGTGGGAAAAAAAATTTTGACCTTTGTTGATTCTAGGGTTCAGTTACTCCCTTCCCCATTACCTCCATGACCCTGGCGAAGAGTCAGAATCTCCTTTTCTTGTTGCTGCTGCCTCTCATTCTCCTCAGTTTCCAGACGTTGTAGCTTCTTACTTTCCTCAGCCTCCAGACATCTAAACTTCTCATTCTCTTCGGCCTGCAGGCGTCTCAGTTGCTCTGCTGATTCTGTTTACAAACATTTGGCCTCCAGTTCAAGTCTCTCTAACTCCAGATGGAATTAAGTCCTCTGTGGATAGGTTGAGAGTTGTACCTCCCCAAGCCCTGTCTGATTGTCCTCCTGGTTGCTGGTCTGTGATGCAGCTGTGACAAGGCTGCAGTCATCTCTGCTTTAGTCAGGTTGGCATGCACCAGTCCTTTGGTTTGGCACATCTCAGACAACTGGCTTCTTGTCAGCTTGCCATACTTCACTGCTGACATCCTTGCCTGCTCTCCCTGACTGACTAAGCTAACAAAAAAAAAAAAAAAACTATTGTGATATGAAACTTTAAATGTTCACTGTGAGTTCAAACACCTTCTTTAGTGACCACTGTTTCCAGGCTACAGGAATTCAATAGCCACACCATTGATTCCTTATACGTGGATATCTCACCACTGGCCACCAAGATAATGTGACACCCCACCACTGGCAACAATAATCAAGGAGCCTCACTACTCACCACTAGCAGCAGTGGGGGACGTACACTGGGAAGATGACAAGCACACACACAGCATTTCCAGATGCAGCTCTCTGCATCTAGTACAATTTACCTTAAGAGTACACAGAGACCACAGTCAGTCTGGGGCTGGGTTCTCCCTCTTTCTTCAGATCCCCAATAAGACTCCCCACTGGCACAGCAATAGGGTTGAGATCTCAGCTGAGTGGCCAAGCCAAGACCTCCAGTACCCTCTGTGTCCAGCCAGTGCTTCGTGTCCCTCCCAAAGTTCATAGGTAGATACTAGGCTATTGGCCAAAGGGCCTAAGTAAGCCTAGCCAACAAGGTTCCCTGGCTTACGCCACCCAAGAAAGTTATTTTCCTGTGCCCATATCGAGCAGAGCCATAGAAGTGATCCTCTGGATGTATTTCCTATTTCCCATCCACTCATCAAGATTTTTCATGGAGTGCTAATGAGGAACTTTGCTTGACATAGATGGGTAGCTTGTTCCAGAGTATGGAAAGTCTCTGGGACAGGCATCTATCCCTCCAGAATGTCCTGTTTATTGTGGTGACAAGGTTTAGGTCCCTAGTGCATGTAGCTCGGAGGGATTGGGATTTCTTTAGGTGCAGCTTGTCCAACAGCTCTGAGTTTGACATAGCTTTATATGTTAGGCAGAGATCACCACAGAGTAGGCGATATGCTACGGAGTAAAGCTGGAGTTTTTTGAGACGGTCAGTGTAGGACATTTGTTTGAGGCCAGTAATCCTCTTTGTGAGGTACTTTTGTGGCCTTTCCAGCTGCTGCAGATGTCTTGTGAGGTACATTCCAAAAGGGGCGTTGTTTTCTATAATGGGTATAATGAGTGTCGAGTAGAGGGGAACAATGACCTCTTTTTTTCCTGGTTGAGGACCCTTTTGTGATGAGGTGTGCCACGTAGAAGGATTTCCTGACTACTGCGGTGATGTGATTATCAAAGGAGAGACTACTGTCCACCTGGGTCCCAAGGTGTCTTATCACACATTCGACGTTAAGTAGACTGCCACCTGTGTGGTAATTCATGGGTACAGAGTTTTTACCAAAGGCGATGACAATGCACATTTTGGCATTGAGCTTGAGGCCATAGCTCTGACACCAGGCATCTGTTTCATTGAGGTTCTTCTGTAGGATGTCCACATCATTTGGGGACTCGACTATGGCTCCTAGTTTGCAGTTATCTGTGAACATCGTTAGTCAAAGGCCTTCTGTCTTAGCCTGTACTTCAGAGAAGTAGATACCAAACAGGAAGGTCCCAGGACTGAACCCTGTGGTACTCCACTTGTCACTGGTTTGAAGTCAGATTTGGAGTCTGCAACTTTTACAGTGTGGGTTCTGTCAGTGAGCCAGTTGGCAACCCATCTTGTGACATAGGGATTTATACCTACTTTAGTGAGTTTATCTATAATTCCAGAATGGGGGATGGTGTCAAAGCCTTGGCGAGGTCAAGATAGGCTGTGTGAACCACCTTACCCTCGTCTACAACTTTGGTGACTGCCTCAAAAAAGTCGATCAGGTTCAGGAGGCATGATCTGCCCTTCACATCCCCAAACTGGGTGGGGTCCAGAGTTTGGAGGTTACCAATGTCTTTGTTTGAGTTCCATGATGATATGTTCCATGGTCTTACAGACCAGGCTCGTCAGGCTAATAGGGCAATATTTCCCAGGATCAGTGGTGGCTCCCCCTTTGTGGAGTGGGATAAGTGTTGCTGTGCGCCATTCAGTGGGCACAAAGCCTGATGTGAGGCTATGATTAAACACGGTGCTTAGGTGGGGAGCCAGTTCATTCTGAAGTTCATGTAAAACCTAGCCTGGGATGTTGTCCGGTCCCATGGATGCTGTGTTTTTGGCTTTAGTGTGTGCAGCTTTTACCTGCGTAGTTGTGATTACAGGGACTCTGCATTCTTCCTGTATAGATATGGGTCCTTTAGGGGGTGAGAGGGGGGTAAAGTTAGCTCTGAACCTATCTGCCAGGATGTTGGCAATATCAGTTGGTTCTGTAATTTTTCAGCCGTTATGCTGTAACTCAGAGCAGATCTGGGTGTTGCCATTGAGATTCCTGACATAGCTATAGAATGTTTTGTGGTTGTCCTTAGAATCAGTGGCAATTTTGTTTTCGTAGCTAGCTTTGGAGGATCTTATAAGGGATCTTAGCTTTTTACTGAGGTTGACCAGGAAACTCCTCCACTCATGGGATTTTACTCTCTTTTGCAACAGTTTCTTCCTTCTGTTGTAGAGTTTGTTTATGGCAGGGGACCACCAGATTGGCTTCATTTTTTTGGAGGATAGCGTCTTGGTTCTGTTTGGGATAGCATGATCCATGCACTCATGTAAGTGCTTATAGAGTGCCATTTGTATAGGATTCAGCAGTCGTAACTATATAGTCCATCTGCATGGGTGTCATAAAGTTCGCCACTTCTGTCTTAAGAAGCATGAAGTTGGCTTTGGAGAAATTTTTTACTGTGGTTTCTTAATGGGGGGGTGGATGTGGATAACTAGGGTGATTAGCTTATGGTCAGATCTGACGAACGAGGAGTTGACTTCAGGTGTGGAACACCAGTCACTCATGTTGGTAATGACCAGGTCTAGGATATTGTTGCCCCTGGTGAGGGTGTGGATAAGTTGATTCAGGGCATTGGAATTTATGAATTCCAGAAAGCGTTGCGTGAAGGAGTTGGTACATGAGTAGTTTTCCCAGTTAATGGTGGTGTAGTTGAAATCGCCCATTATTAGGGTGCTTGTTTAAACCCTAATATTTTCCAGTATATCAAGAAAAGAGGAGTGGGAATCCTGGCGCATGGTGGAGGATCTGTAGCAAGCTACAATTTGGATTGCAGTTTTGCCCAGAGTTAGTTGCACTTGGATAACCTTGGATGCATTATGCTGAGCAACTAGCCTGGAGGTGTGGATATCCTTAATGAATATGGTCACATCCCCGCCTTTGGTGTTCCGCTCCAGATTAGAGGGCCAGAAAGTGTGGTATGAGTTATAGCATGGTAATGTAGGGGGTCATGTAATGTAGCTGACACACACAACCTTTGAAGTTTTATTTACACACACACACACACACACACACACACACACACACACACACATGGGAAAGGCTGGCACAGGTTTACTAGCTATACCCTCTTCTGCCCAGACTATAAGGTAGTTTTCACTGCCACCAGCCTTGTCCTTATCGGCTACTTTATGGCCCTTAACAAAGGGTGGCCAATCTTACTATGTAATGTTATTGTTAATACAAATTGTAGTTTGACCAAGAGCAAGGCTATTAGGAGTGGCCCACAGTGTCACCAAATAAATACGCAAGTACTCTCAGAACTTGAGTATGTCTGACGAATATCGGCTACAATAGAAGGTTTAAATATATCTAATAATAAAAGAACAAGAAAGTACTCTGTATATAATCACAGGTGCATCAGAGTTCAAAATCACAGGAAATATTTAAAAACAGCATTGCAGGACAGTCTCAACTAAATAAAGAAAACATCTAAATTAAGAAAAACATCTAAATTAAGCTTTGCTATATTCCTGACTATATCTAAAAGAATTGTACTGTTCCCTAGACTTACTTACAGAGCAAGCAAGCAGATGTGGTGAGTGGATGTTCTTGTCAGGTGAAATACAAAATGCTATCTCTTTCTCTCGGAGACTTCCCAAATTAATATCCCAAGTATTACTGCCAGGATATTTGCAGAATTGTATAATTTCTTGTCATCTTACTTCAGTTCCCAGGCCGAAAAACAACCATCAATGCAGCTAGTAGCATTTAGCATCTACCTGTGAAAGTAAATAAACAAAGGTTTTTTTCCTTAACTCTAAGGCAGATCCTGCAAGTCATAAAACGATATACACTTCCAAGATAATACAATAAAACTTTAGTTCTAGACATTGTCTCCTGTTGCACTAAAACTGAAAAATAACATCCTTTTTTATGGCCCAGCCATAAAGTAATTTCAACTATTTTTATGAAGTTAACTTCTTGTGTTGCAGTTTCCATTGTTAAAATTTGTATGTTTAAACAGTTACAGTAGTGTATGCACATTTATGTCCTTTTTCCAGTAGGGTACACTGCAGATAACATCTTTAAGCTCAGTGCTGTACAAACCCTGTTCAACACACACAAATTAGTTCTAATACATTTGTAACACAAGCATATGAGTCATGCTGATATTTACAAATGACATATAATTGTTTACAAAATTCCAGGTAGCTGGGATGGCAGTATCTGCTTTCATGACACCTTGGCAGACTCCTCAATCCAGAATCTTCTGGACCCCAACTAAAGGATGCTGAACAGAGAGATTTTCCTGGACTTAACCTCACAGTGGGCAGTTCCCTCGGTAAATCTTTTTTACCTCCCGCCACCCAGAAAGAGCCCATTTCCTACCTGTGATTTCAATTGCATGCTGGAAAAAACTCATCCAGCATCTGTCCCATTAAAGATGCTCACTTAGAAGACCCCCTTACTAATTACTATCACTTTAGCAAGGAGGGTCTGTGACCTTCAAGCCTTCTTGTGCAGAGTTCAGAGCCTTTTCGTAGGGATAGGATAACCATCGTTCATGACTAAGGTGGTATCTAAACTTTCTCCAAACCAGGCTATCCACCTGCCAGTTTTCTTTCCAACCCTCTGTAAAGTTGAGCAAATTCTTCATTCCCTAGATATACATAGACAAATCTGTTACTATTTAGACAAGACAAAAACCTCAAATAGAGCAGAACTTTTGGTAGCTTTCATAGCGGGAACAAGGGTAAACCCATCTCCAAACAAACCATATTCAAATTGATAGCCAGTTGCATTAGGTTCTGTTAAACTCACCATGGAAAACCTCTTACTGGTCATGTCAAAACACATTCTACCAGGCACAAGGCAGCTTACCACTGCCTTCCTCAAAGGAGTTCCTAGACAGGCTAACCTAGAAGCTGCCACCTGGAACTCTGTCCACACCTTTACAAAACACTGCCATTTAGATATCACCTATAGAGTTTAGAGCAGGGTTTGCTATAGCTATCCTGCAAAACCTTATTTTCTAAGGGTCAGCAGTTTCTCCTACCACCCTTCCATTACCTTTGCGAGTCCTCCCAAGAATCAGTACTGCAGCATTGACTATGAAGAACATAGTACAGTTGTGTCCCAATACAAAATTGTAGATCTTCAAGTAGATCAATGTTACAGTACAAACTTCCACCCTCCAGCCGCTCTGTCTGCTGACCCTTTCCTTGTGCCTTGCAGGAAGCAAGGAGAAAGAGCTTCATAATCTCTTCAGCTCCTTACTTGTCTTACTACTCTTGCTAACTCAGACCCCTCAGTAGGTTGTGTTGTCCTTGGCATCAGACTGCTTGTACACTGCTTAGAAAGACCCAAAGATGATACTTTGACATCCAGACGTGGGCCTTGGAGGCATGTCTACTAGAATGATGTGAAGACTTTGGAAATCTATCCAGTCTGTGTCTCCTACATAGCAAGACGACACCGAAATCAGCACTGCAACACTGATCTACTCAAACGTCTACATTTATGGTAAGTGTGACACAATTGTACTTTTTCTCTTTGAATCCTTCACCTCTGAAGAAGCAAAAGTGCAAGACGAAGTATGTGGACTGAACACAAGAGTTTCCCCGCTCTGAATGTAGATGAGAATGAGAGTCGATTCCCAACCATATCCACCAGTGGATCTTAAATTCAGGGAGTATTTGGAAATGTGATGAGGGGCTGGTTCACTGGTCCCACTACCTTAACTCCATGCATCTTGCAGGAGTTTCTGTCCTTTTCCTCCTAATTCCTCCTAGTTGATAAGAAGGTGTAGCTGGTGGTTAAAACAGTTTGGGGAAAGCCCAGATGTTTAGATGCCTGTCCTAGAAAGACTACACAATATCCTTCAGTTTCCCAAGGACTGAACCTGCTTGGTAGACATGTCTCAGCTGGCTTCTGTTGTTGAAGTGGCTGCCTCCAAAAAGGCTTATCCATCACAGACCCCGGCTGTCCATCTGCCACTTAGTCTTGTGTGGTGGTCAGACTTCAGAAGTGGATTTAAGCATCCTTCATCTTTTTCCCGAGGGCAGTTGAGTGTTTTTCTTGGTGGATATGCCTTCAGAGAGAGTCTGCAGATGAAATTAATTTGTCTGTGGAAGGACTGGCAGATGGAAACTTGAATTTCTGTTTTTTATTTCTCTGCCTGTTAACTGTTGGACTCAAGTGACTTACCTAGCCCATTCATTTCTCACTGGGATGAGAGATGTTACCAGCCTATTCATTTCTTGTCTTATGTAATGGGTGGACTTTGAAGTGATTTTAAGCATCCTTCATCTTTCTCTGAGGGCTCTAAATTATTTTTATATTTATGTTGATCATTCACACTAACCCAGTTGCATATCAGTTCTGTGCCTGCACAAACCCACACTAACAGCTCTCCAGAGATCAGAATTCC
This sequence comes from Protopterus annectens, assembly GCF_019279795.1. NCBI lineage: Eukaryota > Metazoa > Chordata > Ceratodontiformes > Protopteridae > Protopterus > Protopterus annectens. Next base: position 317,805,727 of record NC_056746.1, read on the forward strand.
TTCGTCTGACTCCCAGTAATAAGGGAATGGCTAAGTCCCTCTCATCAGGGGAAGCCTTAATCCCTGTTGCTAGAAGTCAGTTATTCAAACTTCTTGTCAGCTGGAAGAATCATATAGTTGTCTCCTCAGCAGCCTGCATTGGTGGATTACAGCTTCCATTCTCAGATTAGACCCCTTTACAAACTACCTTTCCCACTGTCTCTTTCTCTGTGTGTGTGTGTGTGTGTGTGTGTGTGTGTGTGTGTGTGTGTGTGTGTGTGTGTGTGTGTGTGTGTGTGTGTGTGTGTGTGTGTGTGTGTATATATATATATATATATATATATATATATATGTATATGTATATGTATATATATATATATATATATATATATATATATATATATATATATATATATATATATATGAGCACTACTTTCTATCAAAACAGAATGTCATCTACTCCTAGTAGAGCTGGTACAGCAGATCAGAATTTGCCGTCCTTGCCATACAAGATCATGGCCCTGTGGGGATCAGGGAGTGAACCCTTTTCCCCTCTGTAGTGCAGTCTGTTTTAGTATTTATAAGTAGCAGGGTGTGCGCCTCCTACTTTTTTTTTTTTAATCCTTTGTGGATTGATTTTGTTTTCAACTATTGGGTTTAAATCATTGTAGGATAGGCTATCATTCGATGGAAGGTTATGCTTCTATATGTAAATGTGAGAGCATAAATATCTTTGTGTTAACTCTTTTGTTATACTTGCTAACTACTACTGCTGTTAATTCCTGTCGAAATTCTGACTTACTGCTGTGTACTGTGTTTGTAATCTTAATACTGCTTTTGTGCAGTTATGGGGCTTTTCTAAAGTGTTTTATTAGTTGTAATGGGAAACAGAAGTTCTGCGATATCTGTTGAACACTAGGGACTGCTTTGTGCATGTAGAGCTGTGATTTAATTGTGTCTTTCTGTTGTTTATCTGCTTCATTGTAAGGTTATGGCAGGAAAGTATTGCATTTCTTTTTCACTTTTTTCTTTCTGTATATAATATTTACTTCCAGTTTAACACTGCTGTAGCCATTATTTTTTCAAAAAATGCAATTTTTACCACAAATTACTTTACATTTTCTGTGAAGATTTTTTTTTTCATTTCTGACAAGGGAATCTTTAAGCTAATGCTTATGTATGCTGTTTTGGATTTATGGCATATATTTGTTTTTTGGGCACTGTATGGACAAGTGAATTTTACTTGGTACTGTGACTGTATGTTCTGTTTACTACACTGAGCAGGTTGTAGAACAAAGCTTAGCCCATTTTAAACTGTTTCAGCAATATTTTATGCAGTTTTACCCAGATTTTACTGTGTGGGGAAATCGTTTATATTTTCTGTTATTGGTGACCCTTAGTCCACCCTTAATAGTATCAGTGTATTATTCTGGTTATTGTTCTTTCTTCTTACTTGATAGGTCCTGATACGGCTGCACCCCCCCCCCCCCCCATCAAATCCAGTTGAACATAAAAAAACATGCCTCAGTGTATGGTGTGTGAATCTGTTGACTTAAGCCGGCCCACACCTTTTTTATCATCACCCTCTGGTATGAGCACACAGTCCTCTGTGGTATGGGGGTCAGACACATCTTTCAGGACGGTTCCAGTACCTGGTTCTGGTGCAGAAGAGGTCTGAGGTAAGAGACCCCTTGCCAGACATAACACTGTGCCCCCAGATATTTTGTTCAGTGATGTAGTTCATAGTAAGAAAACTGAAACTTCACCAAACTGCAGAGAGGTTACTGCCATGTGTAGGGCTGATGTGGTTTCCTTAGCTAAGAGTGTTTTGCAGTGAGCCAGTCACTGAGACTATAGGGCTACCTTCTAGAGATCCGTCAATGGCTGCACATTTTGATGGGGACTGTGATGCAGGCAATAGTGAACACTTTTGAGTCTATCCAAATGATTCTTTGGAAGATGACTATGTTCAAAAACCCAAGTAGGTATTCACCTTTCCACAAATACTGCACTGTTATAACTTGTTGATACTTGTGAACCTCTGCTATCTCTGAAAAAACAAAAAAAAAAAAAAAAAAATCTTGCTTTTTTTCCCCACTTTTCTGAGATTTAAAAAAGTTCAGTTACAGGCTTGCTGTTCTTGAACTGTTTGTAAGTTTCTGTGAGGCCATTTTTTGCTTGGGCTAAAGGAAAGTCTCTCTGTTGATCAGTGGCAGTGAAAAACATTGAGCAGCCTGCCTGCCCCTGTGGGAGTGGTTACTGACTTGAAACTGTAGTTTTATTGGCCATTTTGGGTCAATTCCAAAACTCCTTCATCTTCCTCTCTTAAAACCCTCTTTTGGGTTTTTGCTGCTTTTGAGCATAGCGCAACAACGGGCAGCGCCTAATTGGATTTAAACTATTCCTGGCTCCACAAAGTCTGCTCTTCACCTTTTCCCTTAGAACTGCTCTGTCTCTCAGTTTAAACACCATATTCTCATTCTAAGGCCCTTCACTGGTCCAATTAAGTAATCCTACAAGTTAGCACTATTAAACCATAAGCACTACTTACTCTTATACTCTCTACGATTACCCTGTCCTCTATTGGTCCGTCTTAAATTCAGTTTCCCTATTACTCTAGCATGTCCAAAGGTCAGTCAATGGTTTCCTCTCCAGTCCAGCTGGTGAATCTGGGAATTTTGAGGCAATGTTACAACTGTCTCATGTACACGGACAACCCTCTCCTCCTCCAAACAGGTTCAAATATATGTGAGAGATGCAACTATTTAGCCAAACTGGAGGCTGAGCTCTCTCCTCAAAACTGGTGTAACCAGTCAGGAGGAGAAGGTAACCTCACACAACACAATTCCAGTATCACATAGTCCCACCACATCAGCGAACCAAACACATAAATACACAAAACGTACTTGGAGGCTCTAAATAAAAATCTACCTAAGCAACAGAGACCTCCAAAGCAGACATCCAAGCAAACGCTACCTCAAAACAAAACACACACAACACATAACCCACAAAGTCAGTGTGCTAAGCAGCCACAGCCCTTAAGGCTGAATAACACACCTAATACTCTTGTTATAGGTGACTCTATTGTCAGACACACTGACGTCCCGCTCACCAGGCTGAATAAAGAGAAGGTCACGGTGAGCTGCCTGTCGGGTGCTAGGATCCCACATAACGCAAGCACTCAGGTCACTCCAAAGCAAATACAAATATGACTCAGTCATTGTACATGCTGGTGTGAATGACCTGAGCACCTCCCTGGACTACATGAAAAGAGACATAGAGGAGCTCTCTGATCATGTAGCCCAGGCTGGTATGACCCTGACCTTGAGCAGCATCTTACCCTCACCTAGAATGATGCCACAGTACAAATACAAAATGATTGATTTTAACAATTGGCTAAAATTTTGGTGTCATTCAAAGGGGATCCAGTGTCTGTCAGCCTGGGATGACATGCTTGACAAGCCACGTTGCTTCGCTAGGGACGGCTTGCACCTGTCACCACTGGGCTTTCGGATATTGGCAAAGGCTCTTGCCACCCCCATAGTGCCTTTTTTAGGCAAGGCTCAAAAGTCAAATCCACCCCCATAGACAGCACAAGGAACAAGAAACTAAGGGTAATGCTGCTAAATGCCAGAAGCCTTAACCTCAAGATGCATGCACTCGAAGCTCTCTTCAGTATGGAGACCATCGATATCTGTGCAGTGACAGAAACCTGGTTCAAGGCTCCAGAGAGCACCCCAGCACTACCAGGCTATACCTCATATCATGCTTTTCGGCCCCAAAACCCGGACCGAACCACAGAAGGAGGGGGAGTTTCCATATTTATCAAGGATATCCACACCTCCAGGTTAGTGGCATTGCACGAAGTATCGGAGACCATCCATGTGCAACTAACAGTGGGCAAGACTGCTTTTCAGTTTATAGCATCCTACAGACCACCCTCTCAAAGTCAGGAATTCCATTCGGCTTTCCTGAAAACATTGGAGAACATTAAGATCTCTCCTAACACCATTATATTGGGCGACTTCAACTAACCAAATATTGACTGGGAGCACTACTCAAGCCCCAGCACCTTAGCCCAAAGATTCCTGGAAATTATAAACTCAAATGCTATGGAACAACTAGTCACCACTCCCACAAGAGGGGACAACATACTAGACCTGATCATTACCAACATGGGGACTCTATGCTCCACACCAGAAGTATATTCCTCATTGGTAAGATCAGACCATAAATTAATTTCACTGGATGTCCACATCCTGACCCCACCCCCAGCCCAGAAAACCACAGTGAAAAACTTCTCAAAAGCGAACTTCTCACTTCTCAAAACCAAGTGGAATCCTTCAAGGCCCCAGGGCCAGTGGAAACTACAGCCCAAACTGCAGAATCCTATATAAATGCATTCTACGGACATCTCCAGGAATGCATGGATCATGCTATCCCAAACAAAACCAAGACCCAATCATCCAAAGGCAGGCCCAGTCTGGTGGACCCTGCCATAAATAAACTGTACAACAGAAGGAGGAAGCTACTACATGATAGAGCAAAATCCCTAATAGGGAAGGCATCTCTGATCAGTACTAGCAAAAATTACGATCCCTCATAAAATCCTCCAAGGCCAGCTTCGAGAAAAATTGCACAGGACACCAAAGACAATCATAAGGCTTTTTTCAATCATGTTAGAAACCCTGGGATGCAACTCCCAGACTTGTTCTGAGTTGATTCTAAACGACAAAAAATACACTGAACCCACAGACATCGCCAATATCCTGGCAGACAGGTTCAGTGCAAACTTCTCCCCCCCAAAGAACAAGTATCTATCCCAGCAGAGGGCTGCGTCCCAAACATCTCAGATGCTCAGGTGAAGGCTTCCCTCTCAAAAGCAAAAAACACTGCTTCCATGGGACCAGATGGCGTCCCAGGTTGCGTCCTACATGAACTACAAGAGGAACTAATCCCTCAAATAAAACAGCTATACAATCTCAGCCTCACTACAGGATATGTGCCCACAGAATGGCGTACAGCAACAGTGGTCCCACTCCACAAAGGTGGAGCCTCTACGGACCCTGGAAACTATCGCCCCATAAGCCTGACTAGCTTAGTCTGCAAGGCTATGGAGAGGATCATCAGGGAACTCATAAACAAAGACATTGGGGACCTACAGACACTAGATCCTACCCAGTTCGGCTTTGTCAAGGGCAGATCCTGCCTTTTGAACCTGGTTGACTTCTTCGAAACAGTCACCAAAAGCCATAGATGAAGGGAAGGTAGTCCACACAGCCTATCTGGACCTTGCAAAGGCATTTGACACAATACCCCACTCGGGCATCATAGATAAGCTATCCAGCTTAAATATAAACCTCTATGTCACAAGATGGGTCGCAAACTGGCTCAAGGACAGAACCCACAGAGTGAGAGTTGCTGGAGCCATGTCAGACTCGAAAACGTCAGAAGTGGCGTCCCACAGGGTTCTGTCCTGGGACCACTCTTGTTCGGTATATACTTTTCTGAGGTACAGGCAAACGTGGGAGGACTATGGCTCACCAAGTTCGCAGACGACTGCAAACTGGGTGAGCCATAATCAACTCTCCAGCTGACACAAACATCCTTCAAAAAGGTCTCACAGAGACAGATAACTGGTGCCAGCGCCATGGTTTAAAGCTAAATGCCAAAATGTATAGTCATACCCTTTGGCAAAAACAATGTGCCCACAAATTACCACATAGGCGGAAACCCATTAAGTACAGAGAAAGTTATTAGGGGCCTGGGGGCCCAAGTTGATAGCAATCTCTCCTTTGAAAACCACATTGCCAAAGTGGTTAGAAAGACCTTCTACATAGCCCACCTCATCACGAAGGGTTTCACATCTAGATCAAGAGAGGTAATCGTGCCCTTTATTCATCCTCATCAGGCCCATCATAGAATACAATGCCCCTTTTGGGATGTACCTTACCCGACACCTGCAGCAATTAGAAAGACCCCAAAAGTATCTCACCAAGAGGATCAAGGGTCTCAAACAGATGCCATATGCTGCTCGGTTAAAAAAACTCCAGCTCTACTCAGTTGCATACCGCCTACTTCGAGGCGATCTATGCCTGACATACAAAGCTATGTCAAATCCAGAATTAATGGACATGCTCCACCTCAGTAAATCTAAATCCCTTAGAGCCACACGCTCGGGGGACTTGAACCTCAGCACAGAAATAAATAGAACTTGCTGGAGGGACAGGTTCATAACCCAGAGGCTCCCTTTGCTCTGGAATAGAATTCCAGTTCATGTGAGGCAGAGCACCTCACAATCTCTTCAAGAAGAATCTCGATAAGTGGATGGGGGATCGTAGGTTTGTCCCAGGTATTACTCCCGTGTCACTATTAGACAGAGGCACAGTTAACTAAACCTTAAAAAGGGCACAGTATACTCAAATCAAGGGGTGGCGTAAGCCATACCGAATCGAGCTAGGCTTATAATTGCCCCAGGGCAGATAGCCTAGTATGAACCTATGAACCTATAAATATATTTGACTAGAAGCAATGTGGAGTTGCTCCAGAGATTGGCAAGAGTGTATGATGGTACTGAGGATGAGATTCCAAATGTTTTGGCTGTTCTTCCTCTGTTACCAGCCCTATAAGAAGTTTTATAGAACTACAAGTAAAATCCCTTTATTTAATGATCCAGTTCCTAAAAATTCTATGAGGAACTACAGGGTGTACTCTGATCTTGCACCTCTTTATGCTCCTTTATCAGCTGACTCAGCTGCAGTTTCTCCAACTCCCAATTCTAACAAGAGGTCCTTGGCTTCTTCTAACCCTACACCCCTGGATAAAATTGGGAAATGGTTAGATTCCAGAAGAAAAAAGTTGTTTCAGTCTAGTAATTTACTTTTTAGAATTCTAAGTTATCTAGGCATTATGTGGATCTTTATTTTGCTACGTGTTTCCAGTTTAGTTGACTTTGCTACATCTTTATAGGTTCATAGGTTCATACTAGGCTATCTGCCCTAGGGCATTTATAAGCCTAGCCAGAGTATGTTTGGCTTTCGCCACCCATTTTAAATTAATTTTCCTATGCCCTTTTTCGAGGTTAGTATACTGTGCCTCTGTCTAACAGTGACACAGAAGTGATACCCGGGGTAAACCTACGATCTCCCATCCACTCATCAGGATTCCTCTTGAAGAAAGTCAATGAGGGACTCTGCCTAACCTGGACTGGGATTTTATTCCAGAGTGAAGGGAGCCTCTGGGTTATGAATCTGCCCCTCCAGCATGTCCTATTTATTTCAGTGCTGAGGTTCAAGTCTCTTGAGCGCGTAGCTTGATGGGATTTGGATTTTCTGAGGTGCAGCATGTCCATTAATTCCGGGTTGGACATTGCTTTATACGTCAGGCACAGATCGCCTCTGAGCAGGCGGTATGCCACTGAGTAGAGCTGGAGTTTCTTTAACCGGGCAGCATATGGCATCTGTTTGAGCCCTTTGATCCTCTTGGTGAGGTACTTTTGGGGTCTTTCCAGTTGCTGCAGGTGTCTGGTAAGGTACATCCCAAAAGGGGCATTGTACTCAATTATGGGCCTTTTGAGGGATGAGTAAAGAGGCACGATGACCTCCCCTGATCTAGATGTGAATCCCTTCATGATTAGGTGGGCTATATAAAATGTTTTTCTAACCAATTTGGCCACGTGGTTGTCAAATGAAAGATTGCTATCAACTTGGGTCCCCAGGTCCCTAATTACTTCTTCTATACTTAATGGATTACCACCTATGTGGTAATTTGTGGGCACTTTGTTTTTGCCAAAGGGGATGACTATACACTTTTGGCTTAGCTTGAGGCCATGGCTCTGGCACCAGTTGTCTGTTTCTATGAGGCCCTTTTGGAGGATGCTTGTGTTGGCTGGAGAGTCTATTATGGCTCCCAGTTTGCAGTCATCTGCGAACCTGGTCAGCCACAGTCCTTCCGTGTTGGCCTGTACCTCCGAGAAATATATACCGAACAAGAGAGGTCCCAGGACTGAGCCTTGTGGGACGCCACTTGTAACTGGTTTGGAGTCTGACATGACTCCAGCAATTCTAACCATGTGGGTTCTGTCCCTGAGCCAGTTTGCAACCCATCTAGTGACATAGGGGTTTATATTTAAGCTGGTGAGCTTATCTATAATGCCCGAGTGGGTATTGTATCAAGGCTTTATGAGGTCCAGGTAGGCTGTGTGGACCACCTTCCCATCGTCAATGGGCTTGGTGACTGTTTCAAAGAAATCGACCAGGTTTAAGAGCAGGATCTGCCCTTAACAAAGCCGAACTGGGTAGGATCCAGTGTCTGTAGGTCCCCAATATCTTTATTTATGAGGTCCATGATGATCCTTTCCATAGCTTTGCAGACCAAGCTAGTCAGGCTTATGGGGCGATAGTTTCCGGGATCTGTTGAGGCACCACCTTTGTGGAGAGGGACCACCGTTGCTGTACACCACTCTTTTGGGTACATATCCTGTAGTAAGTTTGAGATTGAACAGTAGTTTTATGTTTGGGGTTAGCTCTTCTTAGAGTTCATGTAGGACGCAGCCCGGGACACCGTCTGGTCCCATTGATGCTGTGTTTTTTGCTTTGGAGAGGGCGGCTCTTACCTGAGCATCTGAGATGCTGTGCTGGGATAGATATTTGCCCTTTTGGTGGGAAGGGGGGGAGAAGTTTGCGCTGAACCTGTCAGCTAGGATGTTGGCAATGTCTGTGGGTCCAATGTATTTTTTGTCATTTTGGACTAATTTTGAGCATATCTGGGAATTCCCACCCAGGTTCCTAACATAACTAAAGAAAGCCTTGTGATTATCCTTAGTGTCCTGTGCAATTTTTCTCTCGAAGCTGGCCTTAGATGATTTTATGAGTGCCCGTAGTTTTTTGCTAATACTGATCAGAGAAAAAAGTTTAACAAGTGTTAAATGAATGAGATTGATTGTAGTGTGACCCAGGTTTCGAAATATGCTTTGAGAAGTGTCTTCGAAAGTTCAGACACAATTTCTAGAAATGTAGCTGCTTCCATTGTATTGAGAAGGTTTGCTTGGTTGCATAATGAGCATTTTTCAGAGGATTTAAAAAAATGAAACTTTTCATGCTTCTTTAAGTTCAGAACTTGTGTTTTGTCCTGCTGCTACACAGAATTTCAAACAGTGGAATGTTTGAAGTAAATTGATGCATGGGGTGTGTAGAAGGTTTCATATTCTTATGTTCTCCCGTAAGTGGGTGTACAACTTCAAAGGGTAGGGCAAACAAAATTCCCAGGCTAACAAGAGTCTGGGTACCAAGAGGAAATGGCAGGAGGGTAATGCTTCCAAACCAAATAAAAGGGGTTCGTTTCTCAAAAAGGAGCAGTCCCCTGCTAAAGAACAACTTTGCCGAGACTCTAGCATCCCATTACTTTCTTCTGTCCCGCCTGTCCTTTTCCCCTTACCTCAGGCTTCCTGTCAACCCCGCAGCCTAGCCGCAAATAGTCTCAGACAAATGGGTGCTGAAAGGATAGTTTAGCAGTGGACAGAAAATCCCCCTCCCTTCGGGGGAATACCGCCATCCCAGACAAATCTGTTCTCTCTGGTTCACCTTCACATATTGCAAGCAGGGGTTATAGAACCAGTTCACTCACCACCAAAAGGAAGAGGATTTACTCCCAAACCTTTTTGCTACCAAACAAGGAGCTACTGTGGAGACGAGTGTTAAATTTGTCTTACCTAAATAACTTTGTGAAAGAGCCCAGATTCAAAATGCTCACCCTGCAGATGGTCCTACTCCTTTCTTCCAGACCACTGTTTCATGGTGACTTTAGATATGAAAGGTACAGTTATTCCCAACTTCAGGAAATATCTGATTTGCTGTGTTTCTCTCACATTATCGGTTTTCTGCATTACTTTTTGGACTGTCTACTGTGCCTTGATTATTCACAAAGTACCTGGCTCCTCTGGTTGATTACTGCAGAACCCAGGGCATACACAAGGTCTTGACCATTCTAGCTCATCTGAGCTTAAAGTTGAGCGTACAAAAGTCCTGTCTCTCAAAAGAATTTTCTTCCTGGGGTGTGTGATAGACACAGAAAAAAGAATGTCCTTTCTACCAGAAGACACACTCTTGACTTATCAGAACATTTTCAGGGATTTTTCTCTTCAAAAAGCTGCCTTTGTAAGAGTTTCTCAAAAATGTAGGTCTGTTGGCATCAGTGATCCTCATGACACAACTGTCCAGATTCCATATGAGAAAGATTCAGTAGGACTTCAACATTTTTGGTCCCAGCACCTGCATTCCTTAGAGTTCCAGGTACCGGTACTCTGATTTGTAAAACAAGAGTGTCAGTTGTGGAGGAATATGATGTCTCTCAATCTAGACCTACCCTTCTCCCTCCAGACCCCAATTCAGTCGGTCCAGATGGACTCCTCAGATAGTGCATGGGGAGCATTGACTGGGAAGTTCAAACACAAGGCAGATAGGGTCCTTTGGATGGTACAAAGCACATGAACATCAAAGTGTTATCCGTGATTCAGGCCTTAAAGTTCTTCACTTATGGTCTCCTTTAATGGTCATAGACAATACCGCAGACATATGTTACCTGAACAAATATGGGTTGCAAGGTAATATCCTCTTTGCCAGTTGGTAGTGATGGCCTGGGAGCTAGCTTTGCAGCATTCTCTGACTATTTGCAAAACACAGTGGCAGACAGACTAATCAGATTCTGGATGGACCCTTACAAATGGACACTCAAGACACTGGTCTTCTAACAGTTGGTCCAGATGTGGGGTACACTTCAGATCTGTTCACCTCCTTTCAAAACAGACAGTTGGAAAAATTCTGTTTGAGACATCCGTGCAGCCATGCTTGGGGAATAGACATATTCTTACTCCCTTGGATGGGAAGGTCCCCTTATGCATTTCAACCCTTTCTACTAATACCCAGTGTACTTCTAAAGATTCAGAAAGAATCACCAAAGATCATTGTAGTAACCCAGGCAAAGTTAGTTCTCCTTTTTAATGTAATTGACAATGGCAATTACCACAAGCTTCCTCACACTCTGGATCTGCTTACATAGTGTCATGGGCGACTGGTGCACCCCCAACTTTGAGCAATTTCAGCGAACAACCAGAATTAATCTATCTTGATACTTCTTAGGCACTTGTCCCATGAGGATGTGTGGCAGGTATTGTAGGTTTTCTACGTGGTGTGCCTGACTGACAGCAGAGGGCCCAGTATGGGGTCTATCCCTCTGGTTTTAAAATATTTGTGTGAGGTAGTCAGTGATGGCTTATCTTATCCTCCTCCTTGGGATCTCAACTTTGTTCTTAAAGAATCAACCTCATTTCCTTTTGAGTCCGCCTTTAAGGTGGATTTAAAGTTCAGCACTTGGAAAACTCTTTTTCTTATTGCCCTGACATCTGCAAGCTAAATCATTGAGCTTCAAGCTCTCATGGTGAGCCAACCTTAGTTGTTTTATGCAATAATCCATCTTTCATGACAAAAGTTGTTTCTGAATTCACCCTGAATCAAGCTGTCAATCTTCCAGTTTTCTTTCCCAAACCTAAAAACAAGGGTGAGAAGATTCTGCACAACTTGGACTTGCATAGGCAGCTCGGGTACTATGCTGACAGAGTTAAACCCATCAGGAAAGCTGAACAGCTGTTTATTTTCTGTTATGGAGCTAAGATTGGTCAACTTCTCTCTAAGCAAAAGGTTACTTGGTTGTCCTCTACTATTGTTTTTTTGATATTCCCACCATGGTAAGTCTATTCCAGGCAAGGTTAAGGCACATTCCACCAGAGGCTTATTTCCTTTGGTGTTGTATTGGAAAGGAGTGGCTTCTAGAAGCATTCCAAAGCCAGCAAGCTGGTCCTCTGTTCATACCTTTACAAAACATTACAAATTGGATTATTTCTCAAGTTCCATTGCAGGCATTGCGAGGACCATTCTCCAGCTGCTTCAGGATTCTTATCCTTTTGTAAATCTACCCATATACCATATGCCACTGAGGGCAGTGTAAATGGTGAACATAGTACAGTTACACAAGGTCCTACTTGCTTGCAACAGTAGATGTTTGAATTTCATACTGCCTCTGTGGTAGAACCCACCACGCAAACAATCCTCCTTGTTTTACATATAGTTTGATGGGATCCAACCTTGTTATGTTGTTGTTTGGCTGCAGATTGGTTGGTTTTAGGTAGTCATTACTAATGGTCCTTCTAATTTAGCACTTACAGCCTGAGCAGCTGACTTCCTGTGATGGGGGTAGGCTTCACCTACTGAGAAGGGCTTAGCCAATCCCCTGTCACAAGCAGTTAGAGGTTGGAATTCTGAGCTCTGGAAAACTGTTAATGTGGGTTTGTGCAGACACGGAACCCATATACCTTTTGAGGCAGTGTGAGATTCGAATGTCTACTGATGTCCTTCATGGATGCATCTGCAGTCATAACAAGTGGGTTGTCCTGTCGTCAGGCAGCCCTTCAGTCGGCCGGATTCCAAAGTCCGGGTCCGGCTTCGGCTGATGTCGCACTCCACCCGACGTCATCTCTGTTGGTTCGGTATAAAGGCATCAGCCGATGCCATTTTCCTCAGTCTTTCTTGCCGTGGCCAAGCAGAAGCTGTTCACAAGTGCCGGTCGGTCGGATCCAGAGATTACTTCTACCGAATACTACTCAAGACTTCTAAAGCTAAGTACCCGCTGGGGACTCTTTCTTGCCTCAGCCGATGTCAGAAAAGTTAACAATTGTTTAAACTGTGGGAAACAAATACCTCATAAAGATTTCCACTCTTACTGTCTGCCTTGTTTAGGCCCAGCCCACGACGTAGCAGCCTGTTCGGCCTGTGCTTCCTTCAACCGACAACGCTTAGGCGCCGGTCGGAGTTCGCAGAACAGTTTTTCGGTTCTGATTTTGCGTACATTATGCCGCCGGATCCTCCGACTACCCAATCTGGCAAAACGCAAAGATAAAGACCGACACTTCGCGTCCGCGGTTTCGCCAAACCTTGGTCAAGCAAATCATGAGTGTCTCCGTTTCCGCCGAAACCGAGAAAACTGAACAAAGTACAGCTGAACCTATTCCTACAACTGAGGCCCCTGCTACAACTCTTGAAACGACTTCAGAAATTTTACCCACTACGGTGGTTGACTTATCAGACACCATCCCTTGGATGTTTCTACCCCAGCACGTGGTGCTGCTAGGCCTCCAGCAGCCATGTCCATTAAGGCCTTCGCCAGGGCTAAAGCTGCCAAGACTACTAAAACAGTGCCTGTTAAACCACCCCCATCCAGGCCCTCTTCTAGTTCTCAAATGCTTACCTTGGCAGAAGATTTAATTTCTTTAATTAGAGGATCTCAATCTCACCCAGACAGGGCCTCTCAGCCCCCAGAGAAGAGACCTAGGGCAGAGCCCCCGAGCCAGTGTCCTCTGATGATTCTGCTGATGAATCAGACATAACTGACCAGCCAGAGGCTCCCTTCTCCAATTTTGAAGATTCTGATGCTGAAGAATCCATCCCAGCTGCTTCCCCACCAGAAGAATTTTCCTTTGGGGAAACTTTGCATGCCATGAGAACAGTTCCAATGGCAACAACAGGATTTTTCAGACTCCAGAAAAAGACTTAGGACCTTTCTGCACCTCCTCAGCACAGGCCCTTGGCTATACCCCTGTTCTCTCTGTGGTGGATGATGCTTTCAATGATGGTTGCTCCGCTCCAGATTCTTTACGCCCAGCCCCTACCAAACCAGACAGATTTTACAGGGTGCCAGATACTCATCACCACCTTTACAAGGCTCCACTTGCAGACCCAGAAACTATATCCCAGGGCCCCAAGGCAGTAGCCGCGACCGTAGCTAAAACCCTATTCCTTCTGAAAGGGAAGCAAGGTCATTAGACAGATGGGGTAAAAAGGTCTACACTTCAGCTACTCTCTCAGCTAGAGCTTTAAACTGTCAGTTTCACATGATACAATACCAAGAGTTTATGCTGGATCAGTTAACTAAAAACTAACCACTGATGAATCTCTTGATAAGAAATATGTATTAGATATGGTAAATAACATACAACAGGTTAGCAACCATTCCTTAAAATGTGGCTATGATGCACTGGAGGCTTCATTTAGATCAGCCATGACAGGCACAGTGATAAGAAGGCATGCATGGCTAAAGGAACAAGCTTTACCGGATCATGTTAAAGCTAAGTTGCTAGATGCTCCTATGGACAAGACAAGTTTGTTTGGTACATCTGCCCAGCAGGTTATGAAGAAAATGGAAGAAAAGGCAAAATCTGTTCAAACTGTTAAAGATTTCTTGCAGGTTCAACCCCAAGGTTTAGCAGGAACTGGCCTGCCAAAATTGGTCCTTTCCTGACTCCACAAAATTTCAAAGGGGCAGGAATAGACGCTCCAGAGGCAGAAACCAATCCAGAGGAGGTGCCTACAGAGGAAGACAGTGGCAAGGTAACAACAGAGGCACAGACACGGCCACTGCCACTACATCAACACAACCACAGTGACTTAACCCTAAACCCGCCTACCAGGGAACAAATAGCAGCTCCTCTAGGCGGAAAGTTAACCTTATTTTCAAAGAACTGGCACTACATAACAAAGGACAAGTGGATTTTACAAACCATAGATCAAGGTTACCGGTTTCACTTCCACACTATTCCAGTCAAAAGAGGAATGCCAAATCTACCTCCAAATCAAAAAACAGAGGCTCTACGCCAGATAATGGAGTTAGCAAACATGAGAGCTGTGGAAAGAGTGCCAGCAGCAGAGCAAGGAAAGGGGTTCTACTCCGGACTATTCCTAGTTCCAAGAAAGGAAAAAAGTTGGAGACCAATTCTCGACCTGTCCACCTTAAATACATACATCATTGTCCCAAAATTCAAAATGCTGACCCTACAGCAACTTCTTCCCATGCTGGGCAAGGAGTCTTGGCTGGTAACTCTAGATCTCAAGGAGGCATACCTGCACGTCCCCATTCGACCAATCTGCAGAAGATACCTCAGATTTCTTGCAGGATCAGAGCACTATCAATTCTCAGCATTGCCTTTGGCTTATCTACTGCGCCCAGAGTATTCACAAAATGCCTGGCATCAGTAATCGCCCATTGCAGACTTCAGGGAATTCAAATTTACCCATACCTGGACGACTGCCTGCTACAAGGGGACAACAAAAGCAAGCTGACAACAGATTTACAAAGGGTCATTTACTTGCTACAAGCACTGGGATACACAGTCAATTTACAAAAGTCAAGGCTAATACCATCCCAAACAAGGACTTTCTTGGGCGAATTGGACACAGTAAAACAAATGGCATTCCTGACTACAGAAAAACAAAAGAACTCCTCTATACTTCTTGGCACTAACAAAACTGAACAAGTTAACAGCAAGAAAAGTACTGCAGGCCTTGGGCTTCATGGCATCATGCATAATCTTGGTTCCATTTGCCAGACTACATATGAGAAAACTACAGTGGTACCTAAAGAATTTATGGTCCCAACACAGACACAGTCTAGAAACAGAAATCCCACTAATTCCATGCTTAAAACAGGAGTTCCTATGGTGGGCTCAGGCATGCCAGTCAAACCCAGGCCTACCCTTTCGCAGATGTCAAGCAAGCCAGACCATCACAACAGACGCTTCAGACCTAGGATGGGGCACACATGCTGGACAAATGCGTGCAAGGATTGTGGACACAGGATCAACTTCAACTGCACATCAACCTAAAAGAAATGCTGGCAGTAAAACTGGCAATCCAAAAGTTCAAACCATTTCTCAAAGAGGGCCAGTTGATGATAAGGACAGACAACACCACAGTCATGTGGTACATCAACAAACAGGGAGGCACTCATTCATACCCCTATGCAGAATGACCTTGGAGCTGTGGACCCTGGCACTCAACTACAACATCCAGTTACAGGCAATATTTGTACCAGGGAAAGACAATACCCTAGCAGACATATTAAGCAGAACCACTTGGATGCCCACGAATGGAAGCTTCATCCGACATCTTCAAGACCATCTCAAAGAAATGGGGAATGCCACAGATAGACCTATTCGCATCACCTCTCAATCACCAGCTCAAAAATTCTGCACAAGGACATTCCACCCATTAGCATGGAAAGTGGATTCGCTCTCTTTCAACTGGAAAGGCCTAACAGCATATGCATTCCCGCCTCTTCCTTTGATACACAAGGTACTACTAAAAATCAAGGAAGAACGTCCCAAGGATAATCCTGATAGCTCCAAACTGGCCAAGACAACACTGGTACCCACTACTGAGGAGCATGTCTCGAACAATATGTGGACAATTCCCTGATGCCTTTGATGTTAATGCAGAACAACTACAGCATCATACATCCAAACCTAAAACCTTACAACTGACTGCATGGAACATCACATAACAGCAGCTATTCCAGAACTTTCCCAAAGAGTTAAAGACATTATTCTGGAAGCACGCAGACCTTCAACAAGAAGGAACTATGCTGGAAAATGGAAAAGGTTTGTCATCTGGAGTACGGAAAGAGGAAAAGATGTGTCAAACATAGATATGCCTAACATTCTGGAGTATCTGGCGAACTTCTTCATTCAGGCCTGTCCTACTCCTCCGTCAAGATACATGCATCGGGTATTTCAGCGAAAAACAGGTTTGATACACCTGTTTGTTCGCACCCTTTGCTCAGACAATTCCTCAGAGGAATCAAGAATGTAAAACCTCCAAGGAAACCACCATTACCAGCTTGGGATTTAAACTTTGTGCTAGAAAAGTTGACACTAGCACCCTTTGAACCAGCAGCAACAGCAGACCTACAACACCTATCATGGAAAACTGCTTTCCTGCTGGCAATTACTTCAGCAAGGAGGGTTTCAGAACTACAGGCCTTAATGGCAGTGCAACCCTTCCTAATCTTCCACCAAGATAGAGTGTCCATGAGGACTAATCCTACATTTATGCCTAAGGTGGTATCCAGAGTGTCTTTAAACCAGGCAATCCACCTACCTACCTTCTTTCCCAACCCACAAAACAGAGGGGAAAGAATACTGCATACCTTGGATGTACATAGACAGCTACACTATTACTTGGACAGAACAAAAAATAGCAGAAAGACTGACCAACTTTTTGTAGCCTATGCAACAGGAAGGGAAGGAAAAGCTATTTCCAAACAGACAATCTCCAAATGGATAGGAAATTGCATACGATTCTGTTACTCCTTCCATGGAAAACCAATTCCACAGAACATAAGACCTCATTCTACAAGAGCAACAGCCACTAACACAGCCTTCTTACGAGGAGTGGCAACCAAAGACATTATTGAGGCGGCTACTTGGACCTCCGTGCATACATTTGCCAAGCATTATAATTTGCCTCTATATTCCAGATCCCGAGCAGGGTTTGCCACTGCTGTACTGCAAGGGATCCTAAACACACCATAATCTACCTTTATCCTCCTCCCTAGTTGGCTATGGTATTCTACCCACTTGTTATGACTGCAGATGCATCCATGAAGGACATAGTACAGTTTTGTACCTACCATAAATGTAGATGTCCGAACTGGATAGCATCTGCAGTCAGGATTACCCTCCCACCACCCCTCTGTGGTACTCCTAGGGTGTTTACCCTTCTAATAGCTAGGTGTTGGGGGGGGAGTCTTTTATGGTGTATTTGTTTTGGTATAGGAACAAACATGCTTATTGTTGTGTTTACCTCTATCTATTTGGAAACATTGGCATCTATCCAAATTTTAGCCTGCAAGAGGGCTACTGGCATCTGGGGCAAGAAACACTGAGGAAAATGGCGTCGGCTGATGCCTTTATACCCGAAGACCAACAGAGATGACGTCGGGTGGAGTGCGACATCAGCCGAAGCCGGACCCGGACTTTGGAATCCGGCCGACTGAAGGGCTGCCTGACGACAGGACAACCCACTTGTTATGACTGCAGATGCTATCCAGTTCGGACATCTACATTTATGGTAGGTACAAAACTGTACTTTACAGATTAGTAGGACTTGTGTAACTGTGCTTTCTTACAAGATGTGCTTGCAGATGAAATCCGTGCATCTCTAGGAACGGTTGCCATATTAGGACTTAAATTTCTGTTTGAATGCTCCCCTACCAACTGTCAGCCCCAGTGACCTGTCTAGCCCATTTGTTCCACACAGTGGTAGGGGGAGACATCACCATCCTGTTTGCTTTTGTGCAAGATGAGAAATGAGAAATGATCCAAGGGCTATCAACCAGGCAGACAGAAGACTGTGTCCCCTGTCCAGTTCTGCAGGACTACTCCCTGACCTATGAGGCCTGGACTTTGTGGGCTGCACCAGCTCCTACTGGCTGTCATCTAAGCAGTGAGCCAAGCCACCTCCCTCCCCCAGGATGGGCAATCCTTAGATTGCCCATTCCTATACTCCCTTGTCAACGCCTAAAGATTTTGTGCCCACTAATTAAACAAGGGTCATCTGATTGCAGTTAAGGGTTTATTCCTCTCTCCAGTGATGGTGGTGAGTGAAAGTTTGAATTTCAAAGTACAATCCCAAATGTCAACCATGCCTTTGGCTAACTTCACCATGCATCTGGCCCAGCATGCTGCAGGTATTGAAGCTAAAGCAGCACTGGCTTTGCTATGTTTCAGGGTACTTGGTTACATCTTTTTTTTTCTTTCTTCTTCTTCTTCTTTGGTGGTGGTGTTGGGGGGGGGTCTTTTTATCTTTTTGTCTGCCAACCATCAGCTCTTCTGCAATGAACTGGTTGCATCTTGACCTGGTGAGTCAGTCTTTGGTCATGGTAGAGAGTTGTCCAGGCAGCTTTCAGTTTTATGGCTTAACCTCTGCTTTTGATGGCTGATTCTGGTTTGCAGGTATTGGGTTATGCAGTGCCTTCTCCTTTGGGCATGCATGTTTCCATAGACTTCCCTTGAAGGCTACCAGGTAGTCATAACATAGAAATGTTATATCATCGAATGTAATAACATCGAATCTATAACGTCAAAATCGAATAACGTTGAAACGTTACAACACCGAAAACAGTCACTTGGAAAGTTTATAGTTGG
Organism: Protopterus annectens; assembly: GCF_019279795.1. Lineage (NCBI taxonomy): Eukaryota > Metazoa > Chordata > Ceratodontiformes > Protopteridae > Protopterus > Protopterus annectens. The sequence goes on from NC_056746.1 coordinate 317,824,733, forward strand.
CCACTCTGCTTTAGCATATGTGTTTGCACAGTATTCAACAGTTATATATGCAATACGTTGTTTGCTTCCTAAAATCATTAATGAAATAAACACAGTACATGTACTATATCTTCCATAGGTATATAGTATTCTACACGTTAGTACCCAACATTTGCAGCATGTATAAAAGAAAATGTTGCTTTATACACTCGTACATGTAGCTCTGACTGGATAGCAACATGGTCGCCGCTGCATATCCCGCTGCCCCAGGAATAATTGGTACAGCTTATACCTGTGTAATGTCTCAAAAAAGGAAGGAAATGTTACAGGTGGATGGATATTTGTACAATCTAGAGAAGAAGTCTAAAAATAAACGTTACTGGTGCTGTAAATTAAAATATGTACAGAAATGTAGAGGTAGGGCTATAACAGAAAAGATGGTGGATGGTGATCTTTTGGTTAAGTTTGTAGGTCACGTACATGCTCCTGATGTAGCTTTGGTGGAAAAGTATAGAGCCTGTCATGATCTTAAAGAAAGTGCAAGATGTAGTACGAGTACACCATCATTAAAGTTTAAGTATTACACATTGTTGTTATTGTTAGTGTAGTCCGTAGTTTACTGAATGTGGTTAGTTGGTATACTTGTTGTGATGTGTCATGGGTGTTTAATTTCCTTATGTAGTGTTTTGTTTTAGGTAGTACGGGTGTGCAGATGGCCGACCATTGCTATTCTGAGTTGATGTTTTTGATGTTATAAGCTTTCGACTTTATTAGATTTCGACGTTATAGATTCGATGTTATTGCATTCGATGATATAACACATCGATGTTATGATATAGACCCTACCAGGTACATAGCTTGGCAGGATCAGTGTGAAACTCTCAACTATTGCTGCATGCAGGAGTCCATGTTGTAGCAAGTCAAACCACTTCCCTAAATTAGCAAAGGTCAACTTACTCATTCTGGTGGAAGGAATAAGTTGTCATTGGTAATTTGGTCTTGAAGTGCCTGATTTGATGATCAAACTCTGGTCACTTGGGTCATAGGCCTTTGTACATCTGTGCCACATAGAAAGTCTCTGTGCCTGGTTGTCCATTCATCCACAGACCCCCCCCATTTGTTGCACATTGGGTCAAGGTGTCAGATCAACCTTAATACAGAAACCTTAATACCGAAGAGGTAATAAGAGATCTGGGGACCCAGGTAGATAGTCTCTCCTTTGACAATCATATTGCCAATGTAGTTAGGAAATCCTTCTATGTGGCCCATCTAATTACTAAGGGGTTCGCATCTAGAAATAAAGAGGTTATAGTACCCCTCTACTCGTCACTCATCAGACCCATCATAGAGTACAATGCCCCATTTGGGATGTACCTCACAAGACACTTCCAACAGCTGGAAAGACCACAAAAGCACCTCACCAAGTGGATTACTGGCCTCAAACATATGTCCTATGCAGCCCGACTGAAAAAACTCCAGTTGTACTCAGTGGCATATCGCTTACTCAGAGGTGATCTCTGCCTGACTTACAATGCCATGTCCAACTCAGAATTGATGGACATGCTCCACCTAAAGAAATCCAAGTCACCGCGAGCCACGTGCTCTAGTGAGCTAAACCTTGCCACAACAATAAATAGAACATGCTGGAGGGATAGATTCCTGTCACAGAGACTCCTCATGCTTTGGAACAAAATTCCTAACTACAATAGGCAGAGCCCCTCACTAACACTCTTCAAGAGAAGCATTGATGAGTGGATGGGTAACAGAAAATACACCCCTAGGATCACTTCATTGGCTCTGCTTAACAGAGGCTCAGTTAATTAATCAATGGAGCGGCGAAAGCTGACCCACTCTGGCTAGGCTTAAAAATGCCCTCGGGCAGATAGCCTAGTACCTACCTATGAACTTATGAACATTGGCAATCATCTAGAGCCAGCGTTCACACAGACAGCTAACCCTGTTGTAGCTGTGCTTCCATACCTCACACATACTCATGGACATTCACAACTACAGCAAGTTTAGTTTAAAGTGTCCAATCCACCTACAGCATGTCTTTGGAATGTGGATGGAAACCAAAGCATCCAGTAGAAACCCTCACAAAAATAAGGAGGACATGCAGACTGTGCACAGAAGGCACCCCAATCAAGAATTGAACAGTGGTACCTTTGCTGTGAGGTGACAGTGCTATCTGCTACACCATTTTGTCACCCTGCCCATGCCTAGCTGTATCATGCTGATCTTTCTGAGGGTGCTCAGGGTGACCTAGTGGTTAAGGTGTTTGCCTTACAAACACAAGGTGCAGGGTTCGAGTCACACAAGGGATAATTGGCTAGGCTTAAAATGGCTCTCAAGGGCAGTTAGCTTAGTACTAACCTATGAACCTATGTTCGAGTACCCCTTTTGATTTGTCAGTACTTTTTGGTTCAGATGTTAAAGCTAAACAGGAGCTCGCAGGTTGAAAGCCTTGCATAGCTCGCAGCTTGAAAGCCTTGTATGTGGAGGAATCCAACTGTAAATTGTCTGGGCCCAAACAGTATACCCACAAAGCATGTGCATCGGAGTGAGGCAACATTTGCCCACATTTGTGGCACTTTTTAAAGCCAGGTAGACCCTTCTCAGACATTTTTATAATCGTAGAAAGAAAGACGTTTTTACTATTGGGAGAAAAAAGGACAAAGAGAAATATACCAACAATGTACTTAAGTTATGCAGTCAACTTAGGGGCAGAGGGGTGTGAGCTGTTGTCTAACGTGCCTTTTCAGGAGGAACCTGAATGAGTGGATGGGGCACCTAAAATTCTTTCCGAGGATAGCACCCACAACCCTCCTGGACATGGGCAGTCATCACTAAATGCTATCTTGCAGGAACTGCATTCAGCATCAAGTTTGAAACTCCTCAGTGTTCATTTTCTGGAGCACTGTAGGATTGGTACCAGTTCTGTTTCAGTGCATCCACGGGCAAAGAAAAAGCTTGGTTCAAAGTTCTGAGAAACATTGGTGAGACCCTGACAATCTGCAAGGTGATCATTAGACCGAAGGCAGTAATAATCTTCAGAACTAGGGATGTTATGGCTTTTTTGTGGGGATGGGGTTGGGGGGTGGGGCTGCAGTCTAATGCCCGAGGACTTTGGGAGCTAACTTGCACTGGATGGAGTCAGGGTTTTCCATCCCTTTACTTGTTCATGTGGCAGGCAAAGTAGATCAGAGCAGTAATTGTACAAAGGCTAGACGATTCCCTATCGTACTGCTATCTCTCCCTGCCAGATATCCCACTCCATCAGAAGAATGCAGCAACAAATGTTAAACAGAAAAATCCAAAAGGTCCAACCAGACCAGAAAGGATGTCGTTTCTAGTCAAGGTTTTTTTTTTATTTTTCAGAAAGACTGTGGGCCTCTGACTCGTATTGTTTGAGTAGCCTAAACCAGCTAATGGCAAAAAAAAAAAAAAAATCATTTTGTATAGTAGAAGTCAAGTCCATCCTTTCTTAGATGTTCGAAGGAAACTGCATGTGTTCTTTGGATCTCCAGGAGTCCTCTTTGCACATGGTGATCACCAAGAGTCTATGAGTTTTTATCAGTTCTGGGGAGAGTCTGTCTTTACTAGTTCTGGACGTTCTCATTTGGTTTCGCTTTATCCCCCAGGGTGTCGATCAAATGCACATCCATCATTACAGTGAACCAGAGGCTGCAGAGGGTCAAAGTGTTTCCATGCCTAGATGACTTGCTCTTTGTTCTAACAAGGAATGGTGTTCTCCCAGTTAAGATGTATCTTCTGTCCATTCCAGTCCTTAGGAGACATAGTGGAAAACCACAAAGCCCTAGATGGAGCCCACTGAGAAGCTCACATTCATTGAATTCACACTGAAAATGCTCTCTTGTTGGACTTTGTTCTTCTTGACAGGATCCTTCCTCTTCAGTATATGGTGAATCAGCTTTTACAGGCACAAACTTTTTACACTTCACTTTACTACAAGGCATTGAAATTCATGCTAGTAATTATTTATATAATTCCCAAAGCCAGATAACCTTATGACGTTGGCCGTAGAGTGCGTTGGCCATAAAAGTGACGTCTGCACTTACACAACTTCTCTGCCGCTAGTAGAATGTTGGCTCTTTCTGCCATCTCTGCTGTCGATTCTTCGAATTTAAGGTAAGTTCTCCATTGGGGCCATTTTATTCTTCTCTCTTTGGTCACTGCATGCCTGCTTAGGTTCATGTCGTCCAGGAAAGGAAAGTATAGGTGTGGACGTCAGATCCCCCATAAGGATGCCCACGACCTTTGCCTTTTCTTTCTAGGGCCCAACCATGACTATAAAACCTGTGGAATTTGGCAGGCCTTCATTCCTAAAACTCTTTGCAGCCATCTAGAAAACCAGCGTCTAAAACATCTGGCTGTGGCGATGGAAGGGCTGTCCGGTCAGACCATTGAGCCACCAAAAAAAGAAGGCCAAAGTTTCCAGGCCTGAACCTACTGCTGCACCTCCTCCACCCAATTTTCCACCTGTGGCTGATTTTTACCTGGAGGAATGTATGAAACCAGCCGAGTTGGATATAGTCGGTACAGTTTGGGAGGCTGCAGAACCTAGGGCTGAAAGCACGTCCATGCAGGTTTTGCAGACATCCGATGCCTACGATGGGGGGGAACCTCGGCTTGCAGTGAATGTCCAGACCAGTCCTGCCACTGCTTTAGAACAGTCTGAAACTAGCCTTTCTTAGGGTCTATATTATCATATTGCACGCTCAGAAGAGTGAACGACAGATAATCAACCCCATGTAAGCAAAAGCTTACAGCGTCGAAACTTCAGAACAGAGATTATTTTCCAATGGAAAACAATCGCTGTTCCGAAACAAAAACAAAAAAAACCCAGTAAAACATTACTTAACATGGGGGGCTGTGCCCCCCACAACCCCTTACTTAAATATACCAACTCCAAGATCCCACTACAGTGCCGAAAAGCCAAAGTAGCGAAAGCGGCCAAACAAAATCTTTCCCAGAGAAAGAACTTGCTGAAACGCCACTTTGCTATTTTGCCTTTTCGCTCTTTACTGTTTGACAATGACTCATTCGACAACCTGTGTCTGCGACGGCGTAATAGGGAGCCGCTTTCATAGGCCCTATGCCCTCCAGGCCTACCTCTTCCTTAAAAAGGAAACTAAATACAATCATGTCTCTCCTCTTTCAGAAAGCCTGACTGATTGGCAAGCTTTCTCTCAAAGCTTGTTTAATGCCTTCATGCCTTTAGGCCTTCTATGCTTGTTTCCCCTCTGGCTGCCCCTCCAGTTATCAGTTCTAGGCCTCAGACTGAGGATCCTCACTCTCTTGACGCTGAGGACTCTTCAGAGGACTGCCTTTCCTATACCTCTGAGATGCTTTCCCCTTTTGGGTATGCCTCCCCTGAGGATGACTCTGCTGAGGCAGACTCCCCAGGAGAGGGCCTCACCTTTGGTGAAACCATCTCTAAAATGAGAGAGTTTAAATGAGATTCCACTGAAATGTCAAAGGTTAAAAAGAGGTGTTATGAACTCTTACAGATGTTGGACACCCCTTCACCTTCCGCCATCCCTCCAGTCTTACCAACCTTTTTGGGCGCCTTCAGTGCAGCCTCTCAAAACCCTGATTCCCAACCACCAGCCCCTAGAAGGCCTGACATGTTCTATAAGGTCACAGAAGGGGTCAGATTTCTGATTAAATCCCTGTTGCAAATCCTGGCACCGTTTCAGTCTCTGCAGACAAAACTTCCAGATTACCTCCCTCCACCTCTGTCCTTCCGACTGATAAGGACAGTAAGACTATGGAACACATTGGCAAAAAAGTATACACCTCTGCCACTTTGGCTTTTAGGGCGGTCAACTACACATATATGTCAAAGTATGCCCTGGCCCTTTTGACCCAGGTTTCTAAACATTTGGCTGATCTCCCAGACTCGCCTTCTAAGGCCCAAATATCTACCCTCATCTCCTTGTACTCTCAAGTTTCAAGACAGTCGTTCAGATGCAGCTAAGATGCTGCAGAGGCCTCAACCAGATCTGCATCTTCTTCGTCAGTGCTTAGAAGGTATTCTCGGCTGAGACTCCAACCCCTACCTGATGGTATCAGGGCTAAATTTCTGGATGCACCCATGAGCAATTCTGCCTTTTGGGACTAAAGTGGCAGAGCTTTTCAAAACCCTTCAGCAAAATGGGAAGGAATTACAAGACTTTAAAAATTTGTTTGTGTCTCCAGTCCCTAAATTCCATAGGAATTATCCCACCAAGACACAGTTCATCAGGAAACGTTTTGCTCCCAACCCTCATTCAAGGAGCAAAAAGAGCTCCCGGAAGCAGCAGCCTCCTTCCAGGCCTGCTCAGACTCCAGTTCAGAAACCTCAGTTTCAGGACAGGGCAGGTAGTCTGTGACTACTTGCTTTCCCCTTCACCCCCTCCGGATTCCATTCCCCTGTCCCAAAGACTCTCATTGTCTTCCCATCTGATAAAGCATTATCTCAAACAAGTGGGTCTTGTCTATTATAGGAAAGGGTTGCTTCATGACTTGGGTCATTCCTTCCTCCTTACGAGGCATCCCATAGCCACCAAAGGACCATCTCCCCTTTTTCCAGACAGTCTTGGCCTCCTCTTGCAAGGGGCTATCCAACCTGTCCCTTTGTCAGAAAAGGGAAAGGGCCTATAATCCAGACTTTTCTTAGTCCCAAGGAAAGATGGCCCATGGAGACCTATCCTGGATCTCTCCCACCTCAACCTTTTTCTACAAGTACCCATTTTTTGCATGCTTACTCTCCAGACTCTTTCACCCATGCTAATGCCTCAGGCATTTTTGACAAATTTGGACCTCCAAAGATGTGTATCTGCATATCCCCATAAGGCCTAACTACAGGAAGTACTTAAAGTTTCTCTGTGGGTTCCTCACATTTTCAGTTCTCTGCCTTGCCTTTTGAACTATCTACTGCTCCAAGGGTATTCACCAAGTGACTGACTCCAGTGGTAGCCTATTGCGGGATTCAAGGGATTCAGATTTTTCCATACCTAGATGACCCTCCTGATCCAGACAGGTTGTTCAACTTCCCTACACATCCATCTCCAAAACGTCATCGCTATCCTGCAGTCCCTGGGGTTCAACATCAGTTTCCCCAAGTACAAACTAAACCCCTCCCAGGACCAAGTTTTCTTGGGGTGCAGAAAAAGGACAGATGTTATGAGCGTATTCTTTCTGCCACAAAAGGTGGAAAGTCTGAAGCAATGCCTGTAGCCTGTCCTCCACACCACTGCTGCGACAGTGAGACAATATCTCAGACTCCTAGGACATATGGCCTCCACTGCACTATACCCATGCTGCCACTGGCAAGACTTCACATGAGAAAACTTCAGTGGTACCCGAGTTCCACATGGACCCAACACTCCCACCCCTTGGACCACAACATTCCCTTCTTACCATGCCTAAGGAATGAGATCCTTTGCTGGTTTGATCAAGTCTTTCTCAACCCAGGACTTCCATTACAGTGCATCACACCAGTCCAGGAGATGTACACAGATGCCTCAGACCTGGGCTGAGGAGCTGCTTTGGGCATCTTGAAGGTGCAAGGCACATGGACAGGCCCCTTCAAGTGGGAGCACATCAACATCAGAGAAATGAGAGACATCATCCTTGCTCTGAGGGCCTTCCAACACATTCTGAAGCAAGGCCTCCTGAAGTTGTTCACAGACAACACTACAGTTCTCTGGTATGTGGACAAACAGGGGAGCAAAATCTTACTTGCTATGCAAATTTGTACTCCAGGCCTGGGAATTGGTGGTCCAACACGGAGTCACCCTGCAGGCAGTCTATATTCCCTCAGCTCAGAATACTCTGGCAGAAACCTTGAGCAGGTCCGTGTCACAATCCCACAAATGGATGTTACACAGGGATGTGTTTCTGGACATAGCCAGAAGTGGGGTACTTCACAAATAGATCGGTTTGCCTCCCCTCTGAACAGACAAGTTCCATTCTTTTGTACCAGGGCACCCAGCCCCCTAGTGAGGGCAATGGATGCCTTTTGTATCTCATGGAAGGGGATGTTTCACTATGCATTCCCCCACTTCCCACTCCTACAAAAAGTCCCGTTGAAAGTCCAGCAGGACAAACCAAAAACCTTGTTGGTGACTCTTTTGGCCAAGGAAGGATTAGTTTCCCCCTCCTTCTGCATTTAGCCAGGGGCAATCCTCGCAGGTTACCTTACAGAGTGGACCATCTCACACAAGACAAGAGATCCCTAGTCTGTCCCCACTTGGAATCTCTGAACCTAATCCTGTGGGTGATCAGAATTTTGATCCCTTTCAGACACTTTTACACTGAGGACACGCTTAATGTCCTGTAAGGAGGCCAGGTAACTTGATAGATGGAGATCTTGTCAAAATGGAAAAGATTCTCCATCTAGTGTCTTCAAAGACAGCTAGACCCGTTTTCAAGAAGAGGTCCCTTTAGTGCTGTCCTATCTGTATGAATTGTTGCAAGCAGGGTTAGGCATACTCTTCTGTTAAGGCCCACCTAGCTGCTATTTTGGCTTGTCTGCCTCTTGACACTCCTCTCATTTCCTGACTTCCAGTGAAGTTATTCCTTAAGGGAGTACTGCACCTCAGGCCCCCCAGGAGGCCAGTTCCACCTCCCCCCAGGACCTGAACTACATTTTATAGAAGCTCACTGTTGCTCCTTTTGAACCAGCATCAAAAGCCTCTCTAAAATATTGTACTTGGAAGACTGTGCTTTTGGTTCATAGGTAGGCACTAGGCTATTGGCCCTAGGGCCTATATAAGCCTAGCCAAAAAGGTACCCTGGCTTTCGCCACCCAAGAAAATTATTTTCCTGTGCCCCTGTCGAACAGAGATGATCCCTGGGGTGAATTTCCTATTTCCCATCCAATCATCAAGATTTTTCTTGAAGAGTGCTAATGAGGAGCTTTGTTTGATATAGATAGGTAGTTTGTTCCAGAGTATGGGAAGTCTCTGGGACAGGAATCTATCCTCCAGCATATTCTGTTTATTTTGGTGACAAGGTTTAGGTCCCTAGAGTGTTGCTTGGAGGGATTGAGATTTCTTTAAGTGGAGCATGTCCAACAGCTCCGGGTTTGACATAGTTTTGTATGTTGGGCAGAGATCGCCTCTGAGTAGGCGATAGGCGACGGAGTAAAGGTGGAGTTTTTTGGGATGGTCTGCGTAGGGCATCTGTTTGAATCTGTTTGAGGCCGGTAATACTCCTTTGTGAGTTATTTCTGTGGCCTTTCCAGTTGTTGTAGATGTCTTGTGAGGTACATACCAAAAGGGGCGTTGTACTCTATAATGGGTCTAATGAGTGACGAGTAGAGGGGAACAATGACCTCTTTTTTCCTGGATGAGAAACCTTTGTGTGATGAGGTGTGCCAAGTAGAAGGATTTCCCGACTACTGTGGTGATGTGATTATCAAAGGAGAGACTACTGCCCACCTGTGTCCCAAGGTCACTTCTCACACTTTCGGTGTTAAGTAGACTACCACCTATGTGGTAGCTCATGGGTACAGAGTTTTTACCAAAGGGGATGACAATGCACTTTTTTTCATTGAGCTTGAGGCCATGGCTTTGACACCAGGCATCTGTCTTAGTGAGGCCCTTTTGTAGGCTGTCCACATCGTTAGGAGTTTCGATTATGGCTCCTAGTTTGCAGTCATCTGCCTGGAGAGTGTCGGAACTCCAGGCCCTCATGGCCACCCCACTTTTTCTAATCTTCCACAAGGATAGAATGACCTCTTCATGCCTAAGGTGGTCAATGAGCTGTCCCTGAGCCAATGTATTCACATCCCCAGAATGATAGTGAGGGAGTCCTGCATTCCCTTGATATTCACAGACAACCAAGATTCTACCTTGACAAGACCAAGTCCCATAGGAGATCAGAGCAACCGTTTGTCTCCTTTCACCCCAGGGCTCTGGGAAAAGTAGTGACAAAACAGACTATTTCTGCCAGGATTTCCAGGGTCATCTCCTTTTGTTGCACCTACCATGACAGACATCTAACCTAAAAAATTAAAGCCCACTCCACTTTAGCCATGGCCTAATCTGGAGCTTTTTCAAAGGGCTGAACACTGCTTCTATTATAGAGGCAGCTACCTGGACATCTGTCTATACATTCACCAAACGCTACAAACTAGACCATTTATCCAGGTCTAGAGCAGGGTTTGCTAGGGCAATCCTGCATGGGTTCTTGGAAAACAGTTCCATGTCACCTTCCTCCTATTCCTTTTGAGCTTTGGCACTCACCCAAAGGTTATGAATACTGCAACATGAGAATAGAAGGACATAGAATAGTTGTGTAAAATCTTACCATAACCATAGATGTCCTTATCTTCCATGTTGCAGTATTCTATCCCTCCCCCCTGCCCCCTATACATATATTTGTATATCCGAATGCCTTCATGGATGACACAGGACTTTTGCAGCTATCCTGGGACTGGGGTCCAAATGTGGCATTCAGTTCTGAGGAAAGGTGCATGCAGATGTCACTTTTATGGCTTACATACTCTGCGGCCAACATCAGACGTCCCACGTACTTTGCACTGACTAAAGATTTTGTATACTGGCTAGATGTTTGGATAGCTAAGCAGAGGATAACCCAAAGGTTATAAATACTGCAACATGGAAGAGAAGGACATTTATGGTTATGTTAAGATTTTACACGACTATTATTCCTCTTCACACTGCAGATATTTCAGAACTCTTTCCCCTCCACTGTGGTACAGTTGCTATCCACACTGACAACATAACAGAGGTCTGATAAGTGAAAAGCAGGGATAACCCCCCTTTGACAAGAACTTCTTCTATCCTCCCCTTTTTAAACATGTTTATTAAACATGACATTTTTAAAATTGCGTGCATACATGTACAGTAACAGAAAAAACTTAAAATCATTTCCTTTATTTTCATGCCTATATATGTAATCTGTCCTATTTTCTTGGTCCGAGAATTTAATATCTACTAGGTTATGTATAATCTATACATTTGAGTATACTACTGCAGAGGGCTTGGTGGTTTTTACATGTGGTTGAGGCTGACTTCCCTTCCTGAGGAGCTTTGCTAGTCTGTCTACATGCAACCTTTGGTGGGAAGGTCCATTCTGGGAAGCCCTCTCAAGAAGTCCTTGGGGAGCTTCAAGAGGGGGCTGACAGTGTTTAGTCTGCAGTGGATTTGTACAGTGTTCACCATCCTGCCATCTTCTGCTAGAACATCTCATACCTTCTTGAGTAGGAGGCCCTTCTCATAGATGGTGAGTACCATCTATACATAGGATAGTTTTTTTTCTCTCTGATATCACTTGTGGAATAGTGTGCCAACTTAACTGCACTGTGGGGTGGCCTACCCCTCCCCTTTCCTAGAGCATTTCCTGTCCTCATTGTGCAGTCACAAAGGCAGAATGTCTCACCTTTGCATCACTAACTTCAGAAAATACACCAGGATAAGCAGTGTCCATAAAGCCAAAAGTTCTTCAAAAAATAAATCCAAATCAGCCAGTCCTCATTGTGGCAGCTCACCAAGGTTCGCTTTTGTGCTGCTGGCTGAAGGGAATGTACGTCTGTGTGCTCTTTTTGCTTATGCCCATGGATGCATACAGTATGCACTCCAAGGCTTGTGCTCCACAGATGCATCACCTAGGAGCCCTAAGCGTCATCCAAATTGCGAGCCAGAACTGCTTCTCTTACTCTGGCTGCATCTGCTTACTCCCATCCTCTCTTACCAGCTCCATTAGGTAACTGGGCAGCTACTCAAACTCTAGTCACCTGCATCGTAGTCCAGGCTTTATCTCTACACAATGGAGATGTCAGAAAAAGACAGTTTTTATAGTTACTTTGGCCCCATCGTAGTCCCCTTTATTGGACCAGGCTTTATTCGTGAAGCTTCTAGTGTAGTCTTTATTTCAACCATCTCAGATGCATTGTTGAAGTGCCTCTAGTTTCAGAGTAAGAAATCATTTCTGCATGCACATAGTCCTGGTTCAAACCAACAAATAAATTAAGTAAACGGACACTAAAATAAATAAGTACATGGGAAGGACACATTCTTTTCCTCAGTAACTTCAAGTACTTTCAGTGTGCTGTGCTCCTTTCATTCACTGTGCCATGTTTCCAATGGTGACTCTTCAGTCTTGGTGCCCCTGTTGCTTCAGGGGAGTTAGATGGTTTTGGTTGACATGATTGACACCTGCTAGTTTGGGAGGCAATCCAAATATTTTTTACTGTTTGGTGTAAGCAGCTGCTGCTTTGCTACAAGGTGTTGCACTTTGGCTTGTCCTTTGCCGTACAGATGGTTCCCTAAGTCTTGATGATGGTATTTATGGAGATGTTGCAGGGCAATATCTAATCTACCCATAGTTGAATGACTGACTGGTGGGGCTTTCTCATGGCTGTATTCATTGGAGATGGCCATTAACCTAGAAAATATGCCTCCGGTGCATATTATTTTCTTTATTAGGACAAAAGTAGTCTTCATCTTGTGTCCGCCTTTTCTTCACGAGCACAGGGCCCAGGGGATCTGGATTCTTTTTTTGGATATAGAGGTAAGCAACTGCTGATTCTGTGCTGCACCTACTGGAACATGTAGAGACTATGACCTCTACTGTCTTTTTAATATGTTTCATTAAATAAGGATTCTATTAGTTGCTGTGTTATCAGTTGCTGCATGGTTATCATTCCTGCTTGGATAGGCTGTTGGACTTGGATCCTTGCTGGCACTTCCTGAAGTAATAGACATGTCCCGCTAACTAGGAGAGATGTTTTCCCCATTTACCTGTGTAGCTTAGCTCCAGGTTTATATAACAGGCACTTTATTGCTTACAGATCACCTGTTGTCAGCCTTGGTCCTGGGGAAGTGGAAGAGCAGTAAAGGGCTGTAATATATTAACCTTCCAGAGTTAAAACTTTCAAAATACAAAACAGAAAAGTTCATCTCACCTTGGTTGTACCTTAGTAATTCAGTGGGTTGTGGTCCGTGGCTCTAGGCAGTTTGTCATCTAACCACCCAGAGGTTGTTATAGTCCAAGCATTTGACATTTCTACCAGCTGACAGGACAGAGTTTGGCTCCACTTTTAGTTCCCCTTATCTTTGTTGGGCTTCCTGACAGTGATTTCATAGGTGCTAGTGGCTTCTGGGAAGCTTTCCATTATGTATACTTTTGCAACTAAGTGGAAATTGACCTGCTTAAGGCATTTGTTTGATTTGGGCCTCAGTTTCATACAGCCGTAGTGCATTATTTCCATCTGTGTTAATCATGCTATTGTGAAGGCCAGAATTATGGCTTAGCACAGTTCCTCCTTTCCTGATGAAGAGCTTTTTTTTTTTTTTAACTTCCTTGTATCTTGAACTTTATGGTTTATAGGCTTACCAGTCTTGCCTTTTAAGCCCACCGACGCAGTGTTTCCCCTTGAAAAGGGTCATTTGTCTGAGTTTTGAGTCTGTTGGTTTAGCCGACTTGCACTTCAGTTTTTGTCTTGGAAGGGACTTCCGGAGTATTTCACATCCACCAAGGAGTTCTCAAAGCTGGAGGTTTTCATTTAAAGAGAATCATACCGATTATTATTTTTATTTTTTAAGGGCCACGTCTTTTAGTACTGATCCTTGTTTTCTTCTGAAAGAAAGTTTTTAGAGCTCTTGTGCTACCATTTTTTCACCTTTGTATTTTCTTCCTGGGGGATGAACTGCAAAGGCCCTCTATACTGGGGAGTTCATTACCACCTGAGATCTCATCTCTGATGGGTACTCTAGTCCAGGAAGATAGCATGTGTATTTGTCTCCTTTACTTTGGACAAGGAGGGGTTTACCAGTTGTCAAACAAAACCCTTTTTGAGGTACACTATCTTTTGCATTGTCTTTTGTGATTGTATGGCCATTCAGCCCTTGGCTGTTACAGTTCAGCCATTCTGTTAGGCGCTGATGTTGCCGTCTCAGCTGCTTGTGTTGATAATTTGACCATCAAGAACATCAGTGCAATGACATATTGGGTTCCTTCTGTATACCAAGAATTACTGTTTCGGCTTCCAATCCAGGATTAAAGCCCTTTTTGGTACTTTTGTCCTGCAGAGTTATGCTTTCTGATCCGTTTGCTTTATCGGGTAACTTCTCTCTCTTGCTTCCTTTATCTTAGTGGGTTGTGGTTATTGATTGAGATCCTTTCCTGCTGTGTATTCACACACTACAGAGGACCATCTCAAAGATCAGCTGGTCTGGAGATTACCTGAATACTTTTTATATCTTGTTTTTATGGGCCTTCTGCACTTAGTGACATTTTACTTTACTTTCCTACTTCCCCCAGCTTCCTTGTGTTGAATGTTTGTGTTTAGGTAGAACTACATCCATAAGAATTCTAAGCTTGTAATTTGTTTTGCCTTTGCATGCTTTATTTTTCTTATCTGCACATGGTGGCGTGCCACTGTTTCATATTAAGCAGAACTGGAGAGCATGGCATGCACCGTTTTAGTTGTGTGCTGTGTACTGAAGTGACAACTTGTGTTGACAGGTGGTACAGGAGTTTGAGGTCTAAACCTATGTTGAGAGGGCTTTCAGCAGACACTTTTTTTGATCATATGTTTATATTTTTATTGACTTTGGTTGAAATAATTGATGCACCACTGATTTTCCTTATGATTTTAACAATGGAGAGCATTATTTTTTGACCAACTTGTTAACTCATTCCCGCTAATGGAGCTCAAAGTTTGCACTGTAACTTCTGGTGGGCGTAGCTTAAGCTTTTTGACAAACTCAGATTGTCCATTCATTTCAAACAAATGTTCACATCTCTGGAACCATAAGGAGCTACTAAAGAAGTATAAATGGCAAACTCTTCTCTGCAAACTACTTTTTATAGTGGTACTGTTTCTTTAGGTTTTTAGGTCTTAAACTGACTTTTATAAGTGAGAGTAAACAATAACTATTAAGTTTGTAATATTTTGTAAGCAACTTGTGCAACCACTGTGGCATTTTGTTCATTCAGTTGAGAGCTTTGGTATGAGGCTAAGTCGTTCTATCTGCGTTACTTGGTTGTTGAGATATTTAGAAAAGCATGACATTTATATCTGTAGAAGTAAATATTATATGAACAGCAATTAATATGCCTTTACCTGTACTAGACATAAATCAACTGTTGCTACAGTTTGCCATGATGTAAGCTTTAAATTGAAATTTATATTACCGTGCATCAGTAATTTCTAAACCTTGCTACATACAAATATGAGCAAGCAGTATTTGACACCTAGAGGCGTCCGTACGATGTAACTGCAGAAGCACCTGGAGGCATCACTCGGACGTTACGAGTTAAGCAGGATAAGTAGAGTCTAATGTTGGTGGCCTGCAGCACTGAAGATGAAGTGGAAGTACAGCCATTCTAAGAGTCTACCCATTATTATTTATTTATTTTTAATAAGGGACACATGTCTTTTAGCACTGATCTAGTTTTCTTCTGAATGAAAGTTTTTAGAGCTCTTGTGCTACCATTTTTTCACCTCCTACATTTTCTTCCTGGGGGTAAACAACGGAAAGGGCCCTCCATACTGGGATGTTCATTACCACCTGAGATCTCATCTCTGATGGGTGCTCTAGTCCAGGAAGATAGCATGTGTATTTGTCTCCTTTACTTTGAACAAGGAGGGGTTTATCAGCTGTCAAACAAAACCCTTTTGATGAGGTACATTACCTTTTACGTATGAGGCTAAGCAGTTCTGGCTGTGTTACTTGGTTGATGAGATGTTTAGAAAAAGCATGAAATGTATATCTGTATAAATATATATTATAAGAACAGCAAGTAACATCTTTTTACTTGCACTAGACAGAAGTCAGCTGTCACTACAGTTGTTTGCATGGTGTAAGCTTTAAGTTGAAATCTTCTAATACTTTGTGTGAAGCATGGTTTTGAAATTATTTATGCAAATATGAACAGGCAATGTTTGACACCTAGAGGCATCAGTTGGATGTAACTGCAGAAGCACCTGAAGGCGTCACAGCTGTTATGAGTTAAGCAGGATAAGTTAAATCTAATGTTGGTGACCCGCAGCACTGAAGATAATTGAAGTGAAAGTACAGCCCTTTTAATATTCAAAACGAAAGAGTGGTTAAACATGTTAAAGTGGAATGTACTGTTGTAGTTTAGAAAACCTTAATACGCAATGGTTATCTTTCTTTGCCTCAGTCAACAGTTTTCCCATGGGTTTCAGGATATTGAATCTACATATGTGGGATAGACAATAGAGAGTTTTTGAAAGAACAGTAAATCAATCCTTAATACAGGTATGCACTATATGCAGTATGTTGCATGCTGAATTAGGTAAGTGTTTTGGTGCTTACCTTTTGCACTGAGGTAGTGTGATGCATTTTTCCTCCTCTTCATTCCTTTTGTTTCTGTGCTGCATGTTTACTATATCCTTTGTAAAAATTATTTTTTATTCCAGTGTCAGTTGATCTTTGATTTCAAAGTAGGGATAACATCAAGTTGCTTCTATAACTTCAGTGGATACATCACTGCATGTGAGAGGCATTTCCATTAAAGCCAGTGGATGTATCCATAGTAGTCCTGCAATATCTGTTCCAAACCATTGTAAATAAATGAGCACTGAAATTGGGAAGATGTTAACACCAGTTAAAAAAAGGATGATTGAACTAAAGCAGTTCAAGTAAGAAATATAGAAAGGAATGAGCTAGATTGTAAAAAAAAGGTCAGTATTTCCTGAAAATATGAATGAAAAGGTTGTTATTAAAAAGTTGAGATTTAATTACATAAATATGTATACATTATATGCAAGTGGATGTAAAGCTGAGGGATAAGCTTGACAGCAGTGACAGTGAAACAGAGGGCCATTACAGTTGGCTAGATAGTAGTGACAGTAACTTTAATTTGTTGTGTTTTGCACCAGCAGTTGATTTTATGTCGCCTAAAACATTTACTCCTAGAATGTCGCACCTACACATATTTTTATAATTTTCAGAAAAATCAAGTTAAAAAAAAGCCAAAAAATGTAAATAATCTTGTACACAGAGTAAGTGCTATCAAAAGGTGTGAGTAGCAATGTGTTTAGTCTTATTGATAGGCGTCTGCGCACTCATTTATGTCAGTACAGCAAAGTGTTATGCATGAAAATACAGAATTATATTTATCTAAATTTTCACAAATCTTTTTCCTATGTTGGAAATTGCAGTGTAGATGTATCTTGTCGGCAGCGAAACTTGAACATTTGGGTGATGGCTAGAAATTCTTTCGGAGTACTTGCTTTTTAAAATATTTACAGTAATACGAAAAAGTCATATTTGCATAATTGGTAGTAAAAGTAACGTGTGCAGTATGTGTTAAGCTATACAGTTTACAGTGCAAGTGCCCGTGGCAATTTTGCACATCATCTAATGTCTCGTCTGGTGTTATGTTATAGTTTGTAAGTATCTGTACACAGGTGGATATGCCGTCATAGTTGTGGGCAATCCAGCTACCAATATCTTCAACATACACTTTCGCTGTCCATGCATAATGTAGTATTTTTCTGATTCCCATAATATCTAATTTTGTGCCCTTCTTTAATTTGTGTCTCGTGCAGTTGTAAAAATTGGTATAAATATGAATAACTAGTGACAAGTTTAATATAGCCTCTGAGGTGTACCTGAGAGTAACAATCTTAGTGTAATTTTGTGTCTTACACATTGCCCTTTCATGTACTGCATATTATTGGGTGGTAAGAAGCTTACTTAAGGAATCCAGCTGAGAATAATATCTTGACACCAGAATGGGGTATGTATATTAAAAGAAAGTATACAAGAAAAGCAGTATAGGTGTGAATAAGATATTAGTGTTGCATTGTGCAAGTCTAACTGATGTGAATACATTTGTTAGTAATACCATTTGCATCTTCAGTGGTGAGAATCAAGTTTGTTTTTTATCCCAGAATCTCCCAGATACAGTTCATGTACAAGAAAGGTATGATGAGAGAAAGGTGGGGCATAAGAGGTTTCGGAAGATCAAGTCATAATTGGTCTTTGCAGCAAGTGATACAGTACAGGTGCTGCAGCCTGCAAGTAAATGTGAGCAGTTAACACTGTTTATATTTCATCTGTTATTGACTGAGTCTCGCTTTTTCAGCCAGACTGATATTTTGTAGTTCTTGATCAGGTAAACTGATTTGTAGTTAGTGATACCTGATACTTAATGCACAACAAGCATATGTATTCAAATTGTAAGGTAACTGTCCATCTCAACTTCAGTACTTCCACCAAGATGTGTGAACGTGGGTTGTGATTTTTATTTTAAATCATTTATTTAATGCTAGTTTCATATCTCTACACTGTAAGAAAGTTCAGCTCTTTGTGGGCTCAGAAATTAACAGGGTATTGTAAATTTGCAAGAAGACAAAGTTCTGACCATTGTGAGTGTGGATGAAGTCTGTAGTGACACTCTGCGAGTTGAGCTGCAATCTTTCAAGTGTAAATGTCACTTAAGAATTTTTGTATAATAATTTTAAATTTGGACTGATTGGAGAGTGTTTGTTAGTAGCAAAAACTTTGAAATATTTATCTAAGTGTCTGATGCCTTTGTTTTTTTATTCCTAAAGTATGCAAGAGGGCAAATTAAAAATTGCTGTGCATCTACTTGTGCCTAGTTAATGTTACTTCATGATAGCTGTGTTCAGACTGATGATTGTTAATGCTGATTTTGCAAGTTGCTTAAATGTTTTAAGCTATTTTTGCAGTACCTGAATGAATTTCAAGTTACAGAAAGAAATTGTATTAGATCAGTGGCTCTCAAATGGTGAGGTGCACTCATGCTCCCAGGGAAGCAATGTTCTGGTACAAGGTGGAGGAATTTTTAAATCTTAAACTCATCACAGTCTGTTTCATTCATTTGTTTGTTCCCTGTTTACTCACTTTTGTCATGTTCAGGGTCATGGGATAAATGACCTACTTCATGTTCCTGATTAGGATAAAGCAGATAATCAGAGAATGAATGAAAGAACAGAGCGTTTGTTCTTGTGAAGTAACTGGACATAGAGGTAGCCAGTCCATGTCCTACTACCATGTGAAATAAGCACTAGAGATGAGTGCCTAGAACAACAGATCTCTGTTTATACCTGCACTGTCAATAGAAGCAGATGCAATGCTTTTTATCTTCGGAAAAGTTTTTTCTCTTGCAGGTATTCTTTATAAATTCTGATATGACACCAGAGACAACTGTGGGCTGTGGAAACTGTGTACAGTAAAGCTCTCAAGTGCCTCACTTTGGCTGGAACATCCCAAATTGAGCAGTAAACTGGGGTGCTGTCATGGTAGCCTGAGTTTTGCTGGTTACCAATCCTGAATCCCACAAGCTGGGATTGACAGTAGAGAGGCAGCTGTACATCAGCAAAGTGCTTTTCCCTTTCTTTTCTAATTGAAATGCTTCTTCCAGCTTGGTTCCTTTTGTTCCTGCCTAATCTCATTTTTTGTGTGCTTTTTATGGTCTAGCCTCAACTGACTGTCTCCTGTCTGGGTCTTAGTATTTTTAAAACTGGATTGTATTGTTTGTATGCATACTAAGTTATACAGTTTCCCAAACTAACTTGTAAAGTTTCACTGGGCAAATAGTAAGTGCTTCTTGCATTATTGTGACATTGGCATGCATGGATCAGGGATTCAGCAGCTGCAGCAGCCTCCAACTGCGAAGTTAAGTATGGTAAGGGAAGGGAAGCACATTAGTGAACTGTTTGCTAAGTTAGACCAGCTTGTGTCATATTTTCTGCTTTCAGAGTTAATAATAATTGTGCTGATCACACAAGGTACCCGAGATGCTTAACTTCCAAGTTCCGTCAGTGTTTATAGTACTAAGAAGTAGCTTGGTTACTGGTAACTTGGCAAGGCAAACAGTTAATTTTTCAGAAAATGTTAAAGAATCCAAGTTAAATAACGTAAAGCAAATTAATATAAATATCTTTTGAATAGCAGTTGTTATTAAAAAGATAAAATTTGTTTATCAAAAAATTTTCTTTACAATGACAGAATGTATTGTATTCACAGTATTTTCATTATACCAAACATATTACTGTGATGTATTCTATATCTTGATCTGTTTTCAAAATTTTATAACCCAGTTTTTAGGTCTTCAAAATTGTACATTAGACATCTACAGCACTTTTGTTCAAAAGGCTTGAGGTTTTATACAATTGCAAGAAATTCCTTTCTGAGTACTTGTTCATTGAATATTTGTTTATGTGAATGTTTTGTTTTTCATCTGTCTCTGTATACTGGGAAAGTCTGACTGGGTAAAACCCGTTTTCATTGAAGGCCCAGGGTGAAAAGCTCCAGTAAATGACATTTACAGTTCCACATGGTAAACAAGAAGCACACTTAGAATATTATGCCCATTTGCTTAATTAACACTATAAGTAATTTAACTGTCAATCTTTACAGCTTACTATGCACATATCCATGACAGTTTTCTTAAGTTTCACCTGATGTAAAGTTTGTAAGTCAGTCAATTTTGGAAATAGTAATGAACATACGGAAATGTTGCATGTCTTCATAAGTCCTAGCATACAGCCAACAATATCTGTAGCATGTAATGTATTGTGCATGGATGATTAGGGTATTTTTCTGTCTCAGACAATGGCATTTCACACTATGCCTATTAATTAATAACACCTACCCCTCCCTCTCTGTTATGAAAATCTAAATAAAAAGTGTAGTTTTTAATATCTCCATTGCAGTATATCCTCAGTTTTAGTGACATATTTCCTACACTACACCTTTAATAGACTACTATTATATAAGTCACTTAGTTAAGGGATCAAGCCCCAGTGTCTTTGCACCATAAGAAGTATGCAGAAAGGAGTTACTTGTGTGAGTAAGTTAAACTTCCTCCTAAAGAACAGAGCAGTGACTGCTATTTGTTATTCCTGATAGTAAGGCTGTCAGTGGCTCAGTGGGTTATGTTGTATTGAAGTAACCCCCCCCCCCAGTTGGACTGTGCAGAAGTGGACATGACCTGTTTAATTGACATGCCAAATGTCAGGATGTTGTATGCAAATGATGCATGATTGACTGCCATGTAGATTTGCCAGTGACATCATGCATACATTAGGGTTAGGTTGAGGGCTAACCCTAATGTTGTCGGTGGCAGAAGGACGTTAGGACTAACTTGACATCATGGCTGAGACCAGATAGATTACATTGTTTGGCTTTGGTGGGTTGATGTACAGTTCATAGGTTCTTAGGTGTGTACTAGGCTAATGGCCCTGGAGCCTTTACAAGCCTAGCCCATGGGATTACCCTGGCAATGTGACACCCAACCTTGGCTCATAGTGCCTCTGTTGAGTAGAGCCACTGGGAGGGATCCCCGGGGTGAATTTTCTATTTCCCATCCACTCATCAAGATTTCTTTTGAAGAGGGCCAGTGAGGTGCTCAGCTTGACATGTATGAGAAGTCTGTTCCATAGCATGGGCAGCCTGTGGGTTATGAACCTGTCCCTCTAACATGTTCTGTTGATTGTGGTAATGAGGTTGAGGTCTCTGGAGCGTGTGGTGCCGAGGGTTTGGGATTTCTTTAGATGTAACATTTCTAACCGAGCTGGGTCAGACGTGGCTTTGTAAGTCAAGCAGAGATCACCTCTAAGTAGGTGATATGAGACAGAGAATAGTTGGAGTTTTTTGAGTCTGTCCATGTAGGACGAGTGTTTAAGGCCTAGGATACTCTTTGTGAAGTACTTTTGCGTCCTCTCCAGTTGTTGCAGGTGTCTAGCGAGGTGCATACCAAATGGGGCATTATACTCTGATTGGTCTAATGAGGGAAAAGTAGAGGGAGGCAATGATCTCTTTCTTCCTGGATGCAAAACCCTTAGTAATGAGATGTGACATATAGAAGGACTTTCTGACCACAGTGGGAACGTGGTGGTCAAAAGAGAGGTTGCTGTCAACCTGTGTTCCCAGATCTCTTATAACGCCTTCTGGTTCACTGGACTACCATCAATGTGGTAATTCAAGGGAACCGTGTTTTTCCCAAAGGGGATGTTGACACATTTTTTGGCATTGAGCTTAAGGCCATGGTTCTGACACCAGTCGTTGGTCTCATTGAGGCCTTTCTGTAGGATCTCAACATCACTTGGGGAGTTAATAATAGCTCCCAACCTGCAATCATCTGCGAACGTTGTCAGCCAGAGTCCCTTCGTGTTGGCCTGGACTTCAGAGAAGTAGATACCAAACAGGAGAGGACCCAGGACCGAACTCTGTGGGACTCCACTCGTGACTGGTCGGCAGTCTCACTTGGAGTCAGCTACTTCACACTGTGGGTTCTAGCTGTGAGCCAGTTTGCAACCCACCTAGTGATATTTGGGTTGATGCCAAACTTAGTAAGTTTTTCTGTGATTCCTGAGTGGGGAATGGTATCAAAGGCCTTGGCCAAATCAAGGTAGGCTGTATGAACCACCTTACCTTCATCCACAGCTCTGGTGACTGACTCAAAGAAGTCAACCAAGTTGAGCAGGCATGATCTACCCTTCACAAAACCAAACTGTGTAGGATCCAGAGTTTGGAGATTCCCTGTATTCTTGTTTATTAGGTCCATGATGATGTGTTCCATAGCTTTGCATATCAGACTCGTCAGGGTAATGGGGTGATAGTTCCCGGGGTCTACAGTCGCTCCTCCTTTGTGGAGAGGGATGGCTGGTAACAGTGCGCCATTCGGTAGGGACAAAGCCTGAGGTGAGGCTGTGACTGAACAGGGCACACAGGTGAGGTGCCAGTTTACTCTGTAGTTCATGCAGAACACAGCCAGGGATACTGTCAGGTCCCATAGAAGCTGTATTCTTGGCCATGGACAGTGCTGATGTTCTTCGTGTTTCACTGTTGCAGTCATCACACTTGGGTTATCCTGCCAGGGGTATCCCTCAGTTGGCCCGAATACCAGAGGCTTAGTATTTCTGTGTAGGTTGCTGTCGCTCCAGGACTGATGTCAGGTCATCAGTGGTATAAAAACAGGCAGCCGACGCCATTACATAAGTCTTTCTTGCCGAGGAGCCCGAAGCAGAAGCAGTTCACACGAGTGCCAGTCGGCCGCATATTGAGTTTTCATTTCTGAAATTGAAGTTGAAGTATTCTAAAGCTAAGTACCTCGTTGGGGATCCTTTTTTCTTGCTCTAACTGATGTCAGAAAAAGTTAACAATTGTCTCGCCTGTGGAAAGCAAATACCACACCGAGATTTCCATTCTTACTGCATCACCTGTTTAGGCCCAGACCACGACGTCCCTCACTGTCAGTTTTGTGCTTTGTTCAATGCCAGAACTATAAGTCATTGGGCCCTTTTCGTAGCTAAATACTTTCGCTCTTGATCTCCGTATTCCGAAATGGCTTCGGTAAGCCATCCAACTACTGGTCTTCTGAAAAAACGTAAGGATAAAGACAGAGACAGACCGCACAGGTCCAAAACTGCCGACGCTTCCGTTAAGCTAGTCGCCAGTTCGCCGGTACTCAGTGAGGTGCTTTCGCAGCCCCTGATGCCTGCTTCTATGGATTCGCAGGCCGCTACCGAGACCCGGAGTCCGGTATGCCGCGAGACTCTTCTTTGACTACAGAACGTGTGGATTTCTCTACCTTGGATGGGTCCAGAGCCGCTGTGCAGGCACTGGCTTCTGAGGAAGTTCTTTACAGTACCGATATTCGACACAAACCGAATTCTTTCGTGTCTTCAGTTCTTTCTAAAACTACCAATTTTTTAAGGTCCAGTGTATGAACTTCGCCAAAAACAAAAATGACGACCCAAGCTCAAGCACCTGCTTAAAATGGCGGAAGACCTTCTTATGCTGATTAGGGGAAGCCAGCCTACCCCTTTTAAAAGGAAAAGAGACTTGTCCCCAGCAGCTTTATCTGACCAGGAGTCCGACTGAGGTTTCTGATTATGAAGACATGCCCTTGTCTGCTTATGAGGATTCAGATGCAGAGGAATCCATTCCTTCTGCCTCTCCTCCAGAGGATTTTTCTTTTGGTGAAACCCTATATACTCTGTGAGAGCATTTCCACTGGGAATGCCAGGATTATCTTCAGTCCAAAAAGAGACTCTGGGAATTTTTAGATTTACCACAGCACAGACCCTTGGCTATTCCTCCTGTTGTGGATGAGGTTTTCATGGAATCCAGTTCAACTCCTGAAACTCTACCTCCTACTCCCAAGAAACGTGACAGGTATTTCAGAGTCCCTGACTCTCACAAATTTCTTTTCAAAAATCCTACTGCTGATCCAGAGGTTATCTCCCAAGGACCTAAAGGAATAAAAGTAACCACAGCTAAGAATCCCACCCTTTCAGACAGGGATTCCTGAGCTTTAGACAGATGGGTTTAAAAAGTGTACACCTCTGCAACTCTTGCCATTAGAGCATTAAATTGTCAGTTCCACATGTTGAAATACCAGCAACATACAGTGGAACTACTTAAACAAAAATGATCTACCTTTCCAGATTGTGCAGAAATAAAGAATTAACAGGAGCTTATGCATTCTGCAAGCCAAGTTACTAAGCATGCTCTGCAATGTGGGTTTGATGCCCTAGAGGCATCCTGCAGGACAGCAGTTACAGGTTCTGTACTTAGAAGGCATGCTTGGCTTGAGGAATAGACCTTGCCAGACCATGTCAAATCAAAATTATTGGACGCACCACTGAACAAAGACTATTTGTTTGGCACCAAGGCAGAAGACGTTTTAAAAAAGATGGAATTAAAAGCTAAATCTATGCACACAGTTAAAGACTTTTTGCAAGTCCAGCCTCCGAGATTCAGTAGGCATTGCACATCAAAACACTGGTCCTTTCCAGCCCCCTCAAGGCTGGCTCAGACTAGACCTAGGGGAAACAGACCCCCCAGACAGCAGTCCCAGGGAATGCAGAGATCTAAGCAATGGAGTACCTCCACTTCTAAAACAGGGAGTGCTAAGCCACCCCCCTATGGCAAGAATTCACTGTGACTTTTCAACTCCACCCCTTACCTCTGTCCACCTGTTTGTGCCCCTAGGAGGAAAACTTGCCTTCCGTGTAAAAACTGGGCCTCCATCACCAATGATTGATGGGTCCTCAACATAGTGTCCCAGGGGTACAAATTTTATTTCCACACACTGCCAACTCCAAAAGGGTTCCCAGATCTTCCTCCAAACCAGTGGGCAGAGGCACAAAACCAAGTTCATTCCCTTCTGTCCATGAGGGCAATTCAGCCTGTTCCTGCAGACCAGATAGGCCAAAGTTTCTATTCCAGACTTTTCCTGGTACCCAGAAAAGAGGGCACCTGATGCCCAATCCTAGATCTATCCATTTCTAAACACCTTCCAGGTGGTACCAAAATTCAAAATGCTCACCCTCCAGCAGCTTCTTCCTATGCTATCCAAAGATGCCTGGTTAGCCACCCTAGACCTAAAAGAGGCCTATCTGCACATCCCAATCAGAGACTCTTACAGGAAATATCTACGTTTCAGGGTAGGATCTATGTATTATCATTTCTCTGCACTTCCCTTTGGCATATCCACTGCTCACAGAGTTTTCAAAAAATGCCTGGCTCCAGCCATTGATTTTTGCAGACAAAGAAATATTCAAATGTACCCCTACTTGGACAACAGCCTGATTCAGGCAGACAGGAAAAGCTGTTGCAGCACCTGACCTTTGTAAAGGGCCTACTGACCTCACTGGGGTACACTAAAAATGAAAAGAAATCCAAACTAGTCCCCAGTCAGAAAATTGTATTCCTGGGAGCAAGCCTGGGCACAGCATCCCAGATGGCATTCCTTACTCCAGAAAAACAAGCCTTTCTGACAGGCTACTTCTCTCAACTAGCCACCAGAACCCAGTTATCCGTAAGGAAAATCCTGCAAGCTCTAGGGTTCATGGCTTCCTGCATTCTACTAATTCCAAATGCCAGACTGCATATGAGGAAACTTCAGTGGTACTTAAAAAGCCTTTAGTGTCAACATTCTCAGGACCTGGAAACTGTTATACATATGATACCTTGTCTAAGGAAAGATTTTCTTTGGTGGGCAGCAGCATGCAACCACAACAAGGGATTTCCCTTTTCACAACCCCATGCCACCCAGACCCTAACCACAGACACATCAGACTATGCCTGGGGTGCACACCTAGACACATCAGGTGCATTCAGGGCCACTAGAGCCCAAATCAAATGCATCTGCACATCAACCAAAAAGAGATGCTAGCTGTTCAGCATGCTCTGACAGTTTTCAGACCCCTACTCTCTCTGGGGCCTCTACTAATCAAAACAGACAACACCACAGTGATGTGGTACTTCAACACTCAGGGAGGGAACCCACTCTTATCCAATCTGCAGCCTAGCCATGACCCTTTGGCCCATGGCTTCAGTCATGCATATTCACCTGCTAGCACAATTCCTGCCAGGTAACCAAAACTCTCTGGCAGACAGCTTAAGCAGAAATCTCGTAGACCCACACGAGTGGCAATTAAACCAGAGCACCTTCAACCTTGTAACCCAGAAATGGGGTACCCTAAAGGTGGACCTATTTGCCTCCCACAGCAACCACAAGCTCAGCAAATTCTGCACCAGGGAACTTCACAGCATGGTCTGAAAAGTGGATACCCTATCCTTCCAATGGGTAAACCTCTTGATCTGTGCATTTCCCCCTCTACCTCTACTTACAAGGGTATTACTCAAAATAAGGGATGAAAAACCAAGGGCAATCCCGATTGCCCCAAACTGGCCATGGCAACACTGGTACCCACTACTGCGCAGTCTGTCACTGTTGCCTCTATGGCACCTCCCTCAGATTCCAACTCTCTTGACCCAGCAGAAGGGAGAGTTCTTGCATCCACAATTGCAGACCCTGAACCTGGCAAGCCTGACTTATCCCTTGACCTCTCCTCCAGTGGCCAGCCTAAGCAAGCTAGTCCTGGACATTGTATACGTGAAGCCAGATATCCCAGCACTTGAAAATCCTATGCTGACAAGTGGAAAAGGTATTGCTGCTGGATCCAGGCTAAAGGAGCTGAACCAGCACAGCCCTCCTTACCTCTCATCCTGCATTACCTAGCAGAACTACGTCACAGGGGCCCAGCCTTCTCTTCTTCTATTAAAATTCATCTCTGCTCATTACAGCACAGAGCTACCTCTCTTTTCACACCCTCTCATCAAGCAGTTCCTTAGAGGGGATAACAACTTGAGGCCACCCAGAAGAGCCCCTACCCCTGCTTGGGACCTTAACTTTGTGTTTGGAAAGCTCACGCTACCCCCCTTAAGCCTACAGCTTCAGCAGAGTTAAAATTCCGGTCTTGAAAAACAGTCTTGCTTCTGGCTATCACTTCAGCTAGAAGAGTGTCTGAGCTACAAGCGCTCATGGCTGTGGAACCCTTCATCATTTTTCATGCTGACAAGGTCTCCCTCAGGACTAACCCAACTTTCATGCCTAAAGTGGTGTCCAGTGTGGCTCTCAACCAATCTATTCATTTGCCCACCTTTTTCTCTAAACCTCAAAATAAGGGGGAAAGGATCCTGAACTCTTTAGATCTGCACAGACAGCTCAGATTCTACCTGCTGGACAGGACTAAGCCCTTTAGGAAAACTGACTAGTTACTTGTCAGCTTTGCAGCAGGGGCAGAGGGCAAGGCCATATAAAAACAAACCATTTCCAAATGGATAGCACACTGTATCCATTTCTGTTACAAACCCCACGGGAAACCACCCCACATGGGGTCAGAACACATTGCACTAGGGCAACTTCCACCTCTGCAGTTTTTCTCAGGGGGTTCAATACCAGGGACATCCTGAAGGTTGCAACATGGAGTTCTGTTGTTCATACCTTCACCAAGCATTACCACCTGCCTGTCTTTTCCAAATCCATGCAGGCTTTGCAGCTACAGTCCTGCAGGGCATACTAGCCAGCCCCAACGCTTCTTGACTGCTTCCACCCATTACTTCAGCTTTGGGAATCAACCCAAGTGTGATGACTGCAACAGTGAAACATGAAGAACATAGTACAGTTGTGTACACTTACCATAAATGTAGATGTTCGAGCGTATTCACTGTTGCAGTCCTGGTGTCCCACCCTCCATCCACCTTGTTTCTCTCTCTCCCTCTCTCTCACACACTCTTTACAGTGCTATTTGATATTTACTTTCTACTGGTGGTTTTCTTCCACCATAACCTAGCTCCCTATTTGGGGCCTCCTGACATTGGCTTTGTTTTTTTTATACCACTGATGACCTGATGTCAGTCCGGGAGCGACAGCAACCGACACAGAAATACTAGGCCTCTGGTATTCGGGCCGCCTGAGGGCTACCCCTGGCAGGATAACCCAAGTGTGATGACTGCAACAGTGAATGCACTCTTAACATCTGCATTTATGGTAAGTGTACACAACTATACTTTTTAACCTGTGCAGCAGTAATACTGGGTGCCTGGCAATCTACTGGTATTGTGATTGGTCCTTGGGTGGGGGGAGGGGTAAAGTTAGCACTGAATCTGTCCGCCAGTATATTTGCAATATCTGTTGGCTCGGTATAGGAGGTACCATTTTGCAGTAGCTCAGAGCAAATCTGGATATTGCCATGGAGATTCCTTACATAACTAATGAAGGCCATGTGGCTGTCTTTACTATCTGCTGCAATTCTGTTTTCATAGCTAGCTTTAGAGAATGTGAGGTGGGATCCCAACCTTTTGTTGAGGCTGATAAGGGAGTTTTTCCAGTCTTGGGACTTCACCTTATTCCGCATCAGTTTCCTCCTTCTGTTGTAGAGTTTGTTTATGGCAGGGGACCACCAGATTGGCTTCCTATTTTTTGAGGAGAACGTCTTAGTTCTATTGGATATGGTGAGATCCATGCATTTGTATACATGTTCGTACAGTGCATTGGTGTATGATTTGGCGGCCATGCAACTATTCTCCATTTGCATGGATGCCGTGAAGTTAGCGACCTCTGTTTTTAGGAGCCCAAAGTTAGATTTGGAAAAGTTTTTCATGGTGGTTACCTTTGTTGTTGAGGGTGGGAGGGTTGTGAATGATTAGCTTGTGATTGGATCTAACCAGGGAGGAGTTGACTATTGGTGTAGAGCAATGGTCGCCCATGTTAGTAATGACCAGGTCAAGGATGTTGCTACCTCTAGTGGGGGTAAGAATGAGCTGGTCCAGGACATTGGAATTAATGAATTCCAGAAAGTGTTGGGCAAGTGTATTGATACATGAGTGGTTTTCCCACTTAATGGTGGGGTGGTTGAAGTCGCCCAGTATGAGAGTGTTGGGTTGGACCCTAATATTCTCCAGGGTGCTTAGGAATGAGGAGTGTGAATCTTGGGACATGGTTGGGGACTTATAGCAGGTTACGAACTGATTCGCTGTCTTACCCAAAGTTAGCTGCACCTGAAGTATTTCAGATGTGTTATGTTGGGCTACCAGTCTGGAGGTGTGCGCATCCTTTATGAATATGGAAACACCACTGCCTTTGGTGCTTCGCTCAAAGTTCTGGGGCTGAAAGATGTGGAATGCGTTGTAGTCTGGTAGTGCAGGAGTGCATTCTGCTGCCTTGAACCAGGTCTCTGTTACAGCACAAATGTCAGTGTTCTCCATTTTAAGGAGTACTTTGAGCGAGTGCATTTTGAGATTTAGACTTCTAGCGTTGAGCAGCGTGACCCTCAAACTGCATTTGTTTGTAGCTATTACAGTGATAATTTGGTCTTTGGAACACCGCCTAAAAAAGGCACTATAGGAGTGGCAAGAGCCTTGGCCAGTATCCGGAAGCCCAGGGGTGACATATGCAGGCCATCTCTGTCAAAGCATCGAGGTCTGTCAGTCATGTCATCCCAGGAAGACAGATTTTATATCCCCTTAGAATGGCACCAGAAACTTAGCCAATTGTTGAAATCAATCATCATTTGCTTGTACTGTGGTATCATTCTGGGTGATGGTAGGATGCTGCTCAAGGCTAGGGTCATACCCACCTGGGCTAATCCGAGACCTCCTCCATGTCTCTCTTCATGTAGTCCAGGGAGGTACGTCTCAGGTCATTCACACCCACATGTACAATGACAGAATCATATTTGTACCTGTTGTTGAGGGAGCAGAATGCGTGCATTATGTGGCGGATCCTGGTGCCTGCCAGGTAGCTGACTGTTACTTTTTTCTTATTCAACCTTGTGAGTGCGACATCAGTGTGCCTCACTGTCGAGTCACCTATGACTAGTGTGTTGGGCATGCTGTTTTGCCTCAGGGGCTTTGTTCGAGTGGCACACTGTTTAGGAGAGTTATGTGTGTCGTGATTAGTGTGGTAGTAGAGTGCGTTTCTGCCTTGGAAGTCTCTGCTGTTTGGTTAGATTTTTATTGAGAGCCTCCGCAAAGGTGGGTGTGTGGTTTTTGTTTTTATGTGAAGGCAATGCTAGTGTGTGTTCTGGAGGGCTGTGTGTTCCATGTGGTGTGGTGCAAGTGTTGACCTTCTCCTCTTGACCAGCTATTCCGGTCTTGGCTGGAGAGTGCGTGGCTTCCAATTTGGATATATAAGTGCATCTCTCACAAGTCAAGAGGAAAGGGTTGTCAGTGTACATGAGGTAGTTGCTACATTGCCCCAGGATGTCCAAGTTCACCAGTTTTGAAGGTGCAATCAATGGGCCTGGGTTTGAAATAGAGTGCAGGGTACTTTTCAGGGGCGACAGGTGGTTTCATTTTTGGGGATAAACTCTTGGCTAGGCTTCTAAGGGCCTCAGGGCCATTAGCCTTGTAACCTCCTATGATCTTAAGTGTGGCGTCACTTCAGAAAATACATAAACTGTCATTCTATGGTTGATTTTATAAAGCATCATTGCATCAATTTGATACAGTAGCCATTTTTACTACACAGAAGGTGGTTCGAAGACCAGTAAATTTACTCCTAAGATGCACTCCCTGGGTGGTGCAACAGTTAGCATCGTCACCTCACAGTAAGAGGTTCTCCAGAAACTAAATACCTTTTTTTTTTTTTTTTTTTTTTTTTTTACTGTGGTCAAACTGTAAACTAAACAGAATTACTTGGTGGTGGTGGTGATTGATTAGCTGATGAAATATAACTGCCATCCACAAAGATTATGTAACTGATGCATTTAGAGAGCACATTGCTTCCACACACCTTCTGCCATCCCTGCTCTATGCTGCTCCAAATTTCACTAATATCCCAGCCTCATTGCTATCAAAACTATAAAATTGCCGCAATGGCTGTCAAGTCGGAACTATAGACCCTTCCACTGTCTAGCTCTCAAGGAACTTAATATGGCCGGCACTGGCATATGACCTATAATTACAAATACTGTGGTGCACAGTCTCATTTAAAAGCCGAAAAACTACCTAGCTCTAAACATACAACACTGTCCCAAATATTGCTTTATATTCTCAAAACAAATCTCAGCTTAGTACAGTTAAACTTCTAATTGCTGCCGGACACCCATTTGAGTCAAATAACATTGCCAACTCTGAAAAGATGTCCCTTTAACTGTTAGAACTATTCCAGATATCAGAGCCTTCAAATCACAACTCAAGCTCTGTTTGTTTAGCATGTCCTTCCTTATCACTTTTGCAATATTGTTTACTATTGTGTCTGTCTGATGTATGTCCTACGGACAAGGCGTAAGATGGGTATGGGGTGTACGGACAATTAATCCTCAGAACTTCTTTGCCGCCAGTCTGAACTCCACCTCTGAATTCAGTCTGTATGCCATTCACTGAGCTGGTTCATCTACTGAGCTTTCTGAAGGTAAGTGCCCCATTGGGGTCCCTTCCTTTCTTTTTTCCTCCTTATAGTTTATTTTCATATCATCCAGGAAAAGGAAATGTGAGTGAGAGAGCCAGATTCCCCTTAAAGATTGACATGAGAAGTGCCTTTTTTGTGTGGGTGTCTCACATGACCATACTTCGTGTGGTATTTGTCAGGTGTTTGTCTCTAACACACTGTGCAGCCATTGTCTTCCCTTTCTGTTAGCTTGGAAAACCAACACCTGAAGGTATTGACCCAGGGTACCATGGCTGTATCGCCCCGACCACAAAGTTAACCAATCTCGTAAGAAAAAATGCCAAAAAAGCATGTACGGAATCTGCTGCTGTCCAGCCTCCACCAGACATCTCCCTCTGGTTGGATGAAGAACCCGAGGACAGGCTAATACTGATGCCAGATCTTCTGCCGCGACCCAGTTTGAGGCAGACACAAAGCTGCCTTCTCGCATGTCCATTGAGGTTGTGCATCTGTCTAGTACAGACATAGAAGAGGAAACCATGGCTGATTATGTCCAAAGGGCCTAGGGTAATTCCTCAAATTTACTGAGGGAAGAGGTGCCACCCTCATTGAATCTAGGCAGAAGTCTGAACCTCATAAATTTGTCAAGACAGATTTTCCCCTTCAAAACAAAAAAAAAACAAACATGTGGCTGCTGTGGCTAAGGATCCCCACAAAGGGTGGCAGGGCTTTACTCGCAGGCTGTTTAATGACCTTATGTCTCTGAAATCTGAAATCCCCATGAGGATTGTCTGTCCCTGCTGCTGCTCCTTGGTCTTCCACCCAATCTAGGAGACCTAGGGAGTCTTCTGATAAGGAGTAAACTGCTGGTGAAGAATATTCCTCATAAATACACTCTCCTTTGGCTTTGGGTTCTGATGAAGAAGGTTTGTTCCCAGAGTCTCTTTCTTTTTTTTTTTTTGAGGAATTATCCTTTGGGGTTCACTGAACACTGTGAAGCAACACTTTAAGTGGGATTGCTCCCAAGTCTCAGAGGTTTAAATGAGATATTATGAACTCTTGCAGGTGGGCTCATCCTGACGTTCTGCTGTCTCTCCTGTCTTAGCTGACCTTTTGGATAGAGTTACAACCAAGTCCACTGGCTTGGAAAGTAGATGCCATGTCTTTTTCTTGGATGTTCCTATGTGTATCCCCTTTTCTCTCTACTTCCCAGGGTGTTGCACATGATCATGTGGGACACACCCAGAATCTTGCTTGTGACTCCCTTATGACCCACACAGCGCTGGTTCCCCATTCTGTTTCACTTGGGGTGGGGCATTCGCCATAAGTTACCTCATAGGACGGATCTTCTCACACAAGATGAGAGGTCTGTCATTCACCTTGCTTGTCCACACTTACTGACACTTTGGGTGATAAGGTTTTGATTGCTTTTAGGCACCAGTTTTCTGAGTATGTGCTTTGGGTTTTGCAGGAGGCCAGAAAACCCACTACTAAAAAATCCTGTGTGGCTAAATGGAAGAGATCTGATGTAATTTTCCTTCCTTCCTCAGCCTGTGGGTTTGGATACAAACCCCAGATCTGACTCAGCTGCTTCTATAGCTTAGGATCAAACTGTGAAGCTCCTTGCCTACCTACAATGCCCTGTCCTCCGGATTACCTTAGATCTCGTTTGCCACGCTTCAAGAAGGTTGGGATTTCCTTCTCTCGTAGCTCCTTGTGGGTCATGTGTGTTTACAGATTTAAAATCGTGAGTGTGTTTACAGATTAAACTTTCAATTTTTGTTAATATTTTTCTATCACCCTTCCATACGCTCTAAATGACTTTTGTTTTTATTTTCAGGTTTCTCCATCATCTACAAATCTTTCATATACCGGCTGGTATAAATCTTCTCTACCGTTATTGGTAGTTTTTCCTTTTCTACTTTTTTTTCTTCTTTCCTCTTTAAAAAAAAATTTATTTAGACAATACTGTAGATGTTCATCGTGCATACAGCTGCAGTAATCACAGATGTGTTCTCTGCCGTCAGGCGGGTCCTTGGTCGGCCGAATTCCAAAGTCTTGGTCCGGTGTCTGTTGTCGTCGCTCTCCTCCCTGATGTCATTGCAACAGGGGTATATAAAACACAGCCGACGCCATATTCTTCAGTCTTTTTTGCCGCGCGGTGCCCGAAGCAGAAGCAGTTCGCAAGTGCCGGTCGGCCAGCTCCTGAATTTACGAAAAATTGGAAACCAAAGTCGTCATTAAAGCTAAGTACCCCGTTGGGGAAATTTTTCTTGCCTCAGACAGATGTCAGAAAAAGTTAACAATTGTATTTCTTGTGGGAAGCAAATACCGCATAAGGATTTCCATTCCCTCTGCATACCTTTAGGCCCAGACCACGACGTCTTGGGCTGTCGCTTTTGCGCTACTTTCAATAAGCGCACTATTAAGCGTCGGGCGGAGTTCGCCCAACACTTTTTCGGTAAAGCCTTTGATTATAAAATGTCGTCGGAGACTCCGACTACAGTTTTGTCCAAAAAACGCAAGGACAAAGACCGACATGCGAGGTCCACTGTCCCCACCGACACCACGCCAAAACCGGCTACACGTGGTCTGGTTCTCAGCGAGACGCCTATGCAGTCCCTGACTACCGACGACACTTCTTTGGCGGGGTCTTCTGTAACCGAGACCGCAGGTACCTCGGCCCATACCCAGACTACAACCACCGAAGCCACTGTGAGCGTTGAGCCTCCTAATGTGGACAGGTCCACTTCCACCCATGGTGTCTTTAGACCCTCATCTTCCTTTTCAATTAAGGCCTTTACTAAGTCCAAATCAGCCAGGCATCTCAAGAGGCCTGTTGCACAGGGCCCATCTCCAGGCCCCATGCCTAAAAAGCAGATGCTTAAAATGGCTGAGGATTTAATTACTCTTATCAGGGGTTCCCAACCCCCTCCAGACAAGAGACCCAGAGTGGAGGAAGATTCTCCCTCTTCGGATCACGGCTCCATTTTTTCAGATCATTCTGATGTAGAGGAACACTCTTTCTCCCCATTTGAAGATTCTGATGCGGAGCAGTCCATTCCCTCTGTATCTCCTCCTGAGGATTTTTCTTTTGGGGAAACCTTGCACACCTTGAGGGAACCTTCCATCGGGAAGGCCAAGACTTTTCTGATTCCAAGAAAAGACTTAGGGAATTTCTTTTGTTACCTCAACACAGACCTCTGGCTATTCCTCTTGTCTTGGACGTCCTGGATGATGTTTATTCGGAGGCTTGCCTTAATCCGGATTCCCTGCCTCCTGCCCCAGTCAAGCCTGATGGGTACTACAGAGTTCCTAACTCTCACCAATTTCTGTACAAAAGCCATAATGCTGACCCTGAAACCATTTCTCAAGGCCCCAAGGGAATGAAGGCCTCTACTGCTAAGAATCCACTACCTTCCGAAAGAGAGTCTAGATCCTTAGAAAGGTGGGGAAAAAAGGTGTATACCTCAGCCACCCTAGCCATGAGGGCCGTAAATTGTCAGTTACATATGCTTAAATATCAGCAGTTCCTGTTATCACAATTAAGAAATAAAATGTCTCAACCTGAACAACCAGATTTGAAGGAGTTGCAGGATATGAT
This sequence comes from Protopterus annectens, assembly GCF_019279795.1. Lineage (NCBI taxonomy): Eukaryota > Metazoa > Chordata > Ceratodontiformes > Protopteridae > Protopterus > Protopterus annectens. Next base: position 317,859,984 of record NC_056746.1, read on the forward strand.
GCATAGTGCAGAACAAGTGGGTAAACACACCTTACAATGTGGCTATAATGCCCTAGAGGCCTCAAGTAGAGCTGCTGTTACAGGATCAGTTATTCGTAGACATGCATGGCTTAGGGAACAAATCTTGCCTGATCATGTGAAAGCTAAACTATTAGATGCTCCTTTACAAAAGGATGTGCTATTTGGTACTAATGCTGAGGAGATACTACGGAAAATGGAAGGAAAAAGCCAAATCTATGCAATCTGTCAAAGCTTTTCTGCAGGTTCAACCACCACGTTTTAACAGAAATTGGCCTTCTAAAAACTGGCCCTTTCCAGCCACGGACAAGCCCAAAGAGGTAGATACAGGCGCTCAAGTGGCAGAGGACAATCACAAGGATCATATAGAGGCAGGCAATGGCAAACTCCAGCACCAAGAGGTGGCGAAGACAGTGCACAACAATATAGGAAACAAACCCAATGACTTCCTCCTTTCCACGCCAAGCAAGTCTCAGCTGGCAGCACCTTTGGGAGGAAAGCTGGCATTATTTACAAGAAATTGGCATATTGTCACAACAGACAAATGGATCCTGGACGTTATAGACAGAGGCTACAGATTTCATTTTCACACTCTACCAAAAATGAGAGGCATGCCAAACCTGCCACACAATCAAAGGGCAGAGGCACAACTACAAATTTCAAAGCTCATAGACATGAAAGCTATTCAAGAGGTACCTACTCACGAACAAGGCCAAGGTTTTTATTCCAGGCTATTTCTGGTACCAAGGAAAGGAACCAACTGGAGACCCATTTTGGACTTATCCATCCTAAACACATTCTTACTCTTACCAAAATTCAAGATGCTCACATTACAGCAGCTTCTTCCCATGCTGGGCAAGGAGTTTTGGCTGGTAACATTGGACCTCAAGGAGGCATATCTGCATGTCCCAATCAGACAAAGCTGCAGAAGATACCTCAGATTTCTTGCAGGTTCAATCCACTATCAATTCTCTGCATTGCTTTTTGGCTTATCTACTGCGCCCAGAGTATTCATGAAATGCCTGGCATCAGTAATTGCCTACTGCAGACTTCAGGGGATACAAATTTACCCTTATTTGGACGACTGCCTGATCCAAGCGGACAGCAAGCACATACTTCTGGATCATCTGGCTTATGCAACACGGTTACTGAACTCTCTGGGATACACAATCAACAAAGAGAAATCCAGACTAACACCATCTCGGAAAATTATTTTCCTGGGTGCCAACTTGGACACAAACACCCAGATGGCCTATCTTACGCCAGAAAAACAGGGGCAACTAACTCAGTACTTCAAAATGCTAGCAAATTGTACCAGGCTTACTGCAAGGAAAATCCTGCAGGCTCTGGGCTTCATGGCATGGCATCTTGCATTCTTTTAATCCCATGTGCAAAGTTGCATATGAGAAAACTTCAATGGTACCTAAAAAACCTATGGTCTCAACACAGCCACAGTTTGGAAACAATAATACCAATAATTCCATGTTTGCAAAAGGAATTCCTATGGTGGGCCCAAGCATGCCAAACAAACACAGGTCTCCCATTCTGCAAGCCTCAAGCAAATCAAGTCATCACAACAGACGCCTCAGATTACGCCTGGGGGGTGCACATGACAGACAGGTGCATTCAGGGCAAATGGTCCCAAAAAGAAAAGCACCTTCACATCAATCAAAAGAAATGCTAGCAGTGATAAATGCAATTACAGCTTTCAAGGACCTCCTGCATCCAGGACAGTTATTGATAAGAACAGACAACACCACAGTAATGTGGTACATAAACAAACAAGGAGGAACACATTCATACCCCCTGTGCAGACTAGCCATGACACTTTGGAACTTGGCTCTGGAATGGCAAATCGAATTTCAAGCACAGTACTTGCCAGGTTTGGAAAACACGCTGGCAGACAATCTAAGCAGAAATATGACAGATCCACACGAATGGAAGTTGCATCCTCAAGTGTTTACAAAAATAATCCAAGCGTGGGGGAGGCCAGACATAGATCTCTTCACCTCCCACTGGAATCATCAATTGGAAAAGTTTTGTTCAAGGACCTTTCATCCAAAGGCCTGGAGAGTGGACACCCTTTCATTCAGTTGGACAGCATGGACAGTTTACGCTTTCCCACGTCTGCCTCTTCTGCCCAAGGTGCTCTTGAAAGCAAGAACAGACAGGCCGAAGAGGATATTGATTGCTCCAGACTGGCCGAGGCAACACTGGTATCCACTCCTGAGGAGCCTAACACATACTCATCCCTGGCCCCTACCTCAAATGCCTCTTCTGTTGACTCAGCACAGCTGTAAAACTCTTCACAGCCAGCTGAAAACACTCAATCTAGCTGCATGGAAAATTCCTTAACACCTCATCAGACACTACTCCCCAAAGAGGTGCAGGACATCATTTTGGAGGCCAGAAGGCCATCTACTAGAAAGGCTTACTCTGCAAAATGGAAACGGTTTTGCTCTTGGAATGAGAAAAAAGGCCAGGACCCTAGAAAACTGAATTTGCCTCAGGTACTACAGTATCTAGCTGAGTTGCTGAACAGTGGACTTTCATTTTCCTCCATAAAAATCCACGCCTCAGCCATTTCTGCAGAATTCAACACGGATCCATCCTTATTCTCTCACCCACTCTTAAGACAGTTCCTCAGAGGGGCTAAAAATATAAGACCACCAAGGAAGCAACCTGTGCCAGCCTGGGATCTTAATTACATTTTAGAAAAATTAACATTGCCTCCTTTTGAACCAGCTGCCTCAACAGTTTGGCAATATTTGTCCTGGAAAACAGCTTTCCTTCTGGCCATTACCTCAGCTCATAGGGTTTCGGAACTACAAGCCCTCATGGCTGTGCAGCCCTTTCTCATCTTCCATCAGGACAGGGTTTCCCTTCGAACCAATCCATCATTTATGCCTAAAGTAGTATCCAGGGTAGCTTTAAATCAAGCCATTCACTTACCTACCTTTTACCCTAATCCTCAAAACAAAGGGGAAAGGCTGCTACACTCCTTAGACATCCATAGACAGCTACGTTACTATTTGGACAGAGCAAAGCCTTTCAGAAAATCAGAACAACTTTTTGTGTCCTATGCTGTAGGAGCTCAAGGGAAGCCAGTTACCAAACAGACAATTTCAAAATGGATAGGCCACTGCATACGGTTTTGTTACTCCTATCATGGAAAATCTGTCCCTACAGGCATCAGATCCCACTCCACCAGGGCCACAGCTACCTCTACTGCCTTCCTCAGAGGAGTTCCTACCAAAGATATTTTGGAGGCAGCCACTTGGAGTTCTGTGCATACCTTCACAAAACACTACCATCTGCCTTTATATTCCAAAACTAGAGCAGGCTTTGCCACTGCTGTGTTGCAGGGCATTCTGGCTCATCCCAGTTCCACCTAGTGGCTACCACCCTGTGCGTAGGTTTGGGATTCTACCCATCTGTGATTACTGCAGCTGTATGCATGATGAACATAGTACAGTTTTGTACCTACCATAAATGTAGATGTTCGAGTGCTAATACAGCTGCAGTACAGGTTTCCCTCCCTCCTTCCCCTCTTGGTAAAGGACTAGTGGCTAACACCTCCTCTTGCAACCTAATTTGGGGTTATCCTTCTATGATGTATTTGCTTGCAACTACTGTTTTTTTTTTAATACATTGCATTGCTTGAATATATATTTATATAAATTTATGTATTGCCTTCCTTCTGGGGGCACCTGACATCTGGGGCAGGAAAGACTGAAGAATATGGTGTCGGCTGTGTCTTATATACTCCTGTCGCAATGACGTCAAGGAGGAGAGCGACGACAGCCGACGCCGGACCAAGACTTTGGAAATCGGCCGACCGAGGACCCGCCTGACGGCAGAGAACCCATCTTTGATTACTGCAGCTGTATTAGCACTTGAACATCTACATTTATGGTAGGTACAAAACTGTACTTTTCTCTTACTTTCTGTTATGGCTGGGAAATCGGACAAGCCAACTGGTTTCAAAAAATGTGCTTCCTGTGGGCACAGGATCCCACAGTCTGCCCACAGGGAGTGCGTATACTGTGTAGTTCCTGGTCAGTTGGCCGTAGATTGTGACATCTGTGGGGGTTTCAATGCTTGAGCCATTAGCGACCGTCTCAGGAAGCTAATTTTGAAGGGTCTTCTCCCTCGGACTTCTACCTCTATGGATCTACTTTGAAACATTGAGTCCCAGATTACCAAATGTCATAATACCGAAACAAAAATGGAAACTCTTAACAGGGAAGTTTTTCTCAGGGTAACTAATCACTTACCCAAACTTGCACACAGTGCAGGCTGGAGAAGTTGTTTGACCGCAACTGAGCTACAAAATATAAGTATCTTTTGATTATTTTTACAGATTACTGTTTTTATAATTTAATATATGTAAAGCACTTTGTCTATTCAGAATCTTCACAAATCCTTATCTGTTTAAAAACTTTCATTTGACTCTGTAGTGCTGTCTTTGTCTTAGGCTATTGTATAAACTGAAACATTTACTCTGTGTAATTATCTCTTGGCTAGTGGGGGCTGGTTCTTTTGTGTTCTTGTAAAAAAAAGTTGTTGATCTGGTCTTGCCCTAACTTTGGTGTCTTTGCACACAGTGCAGGCTGGAGAAGTTGTTTGACCGCAACTGAGCTACAAAATATAAGTTATCTTTTGATTATTTTTACAGATTACTGTTTTTATAATTTAATATATATAAAGCACTTTGTCTATTCAGAATCTTCACAAATCCTTATCTGTTTAAAAACTTTCATTTGACTCTGTAGTGCTGTCTTTGTCTTAGGCTATTGTATAAACTGAAACATTTACTCTGTGTAATTATCTCTTGGCTAGTGGGGGCTGGTTCTTTTGTGTTCTTGTAAAAAAAAAAGTTGTTGATCTGGTCTTGCCCTAACTTTGGTGTCTTTGCACACAGTGTAGGCTGGAGAAGTTGTTTGACCGCAACTGAGCTACAAAATATAAGTATCTTTTGATTATTTTTACAGATTACTGTTTTTATAATTTAATATATATAAAGCACTTTGTCTATTCAGAATCTTCACAAATCCTTATCTGTTTAAAAACTTTCATTTGACTCTGTAGTGCTGTCTTTGTCTTAGGCTATTATTTTGTCCCACCCTTCCTCCCTGTTGGTGTCTTGCTCTTATACTTGGTGTCTTGCTCTTATACTTGGTGGCTTTGCAGTTGCCCGCCCCTACTGTGACACACCTCCCAGTCTAGTGTCATTAGCTCATTCTTCTTAATACAGAGAGAACATTTGATAAGGCCTTCTGTTCCTCCTTTTTCCCTTTTCAAAAAGTAAAACAAAACTTTTTTTTTCTTTTTCGCCTGAACCTTCTTGTGTTCTGACTGTCCTTCTCAAACATATTGGAAATATACAGTATATTTCAGAGCATTTGTTATAACTGTATTTGCTATAACTGATTTAAGTATTTGTTCTGGCTTTTGAATATTTACTGCTTAGCGACTGCATCTTAGCCTGTTTATACAGCTCTGCATTCTATTTAAACTGTTTTTGTGTTGATTAACTGTTTTGCACTCTTAAAAAGTTATTTGTTGCTTAATTTTACCTGTAGGCTAACACACTCAAGTGTGCTAGCCGCTTAAAAGCATTTATAGCATTTACTGTCTGTTTTTTTCCTTGTATCTGTAAGAAAAAAAAAATAAAAAACTCTTGTTTTCCAACCTTACTGCACTACAGTAGTCCCGTTTCAGACTTGCTGATCCCTGGGCTTTGTTTTAGTTCCTGTTACTGATCCATTGCCTTATTAGGAAGGAGGAAGTTTCTTTGCTTACCAGTGGGGGTGGGAAGCACTGTGCAGCCTTTTTGTCCGAATTGGTGAAGTTTCAGCCAGAAACTAGTAGTCCATTGGTCGTTTTGGGCCAATTCCTAGCTCCTTTCAGCCCCCTGCTATAAAACACGCTAACCACGCGTTTTCCAGCTTGTACCAACTCAGCACAGATCCTCGTGGTGGCCTGCAGAGTGATCCAAGCAGCAGAGAGCTAAAAGAGTGACTTTCTACCAGATATAAGTATTTTTTTGGCTTTCCCACTGTTATTAAGCTAGCGACTGCATTTCGCCTGTTTTACTGCTACTTTGTGATTTCTGCATTTTACACTGTTTATTGCACTTTAAGTTACTAATTGTTGCAAATTGTTTCTGTAGGCTACACACTAAAGTGCGCTAGCCGATTTACAGCATTTATAGCATTTACTGTCTGTTTTTTTCCTTATCTCTGTAATAAAACAAAAAAATCTCTTGTTTTCCCGCCTTACTGAACTAGAGTAGTCCAGTTTCAGAGTTGCTGATCCCTGGGCTTTGTTTTTAGTTCCTGTTACTGATCCATTGCCTTATTAGGAAGGAGGGAAGTTTCTTTGCTTACCAGTGGGAGTGGGAAGCACTGAGCGCCTTTTGTCTGATTTGGTGAAGTTTCAGCCAGAAACTAGTAGTCCATTGGTCATTTTGGGCCAATTCCTAGCTCCCTTCAGCCCCCTGCTATAAAACACGCTAAACGCGGAGTTGCCACTGTTGCACACAAGAGCAGCGGCGGTTAAACAAGGTTAAACTATTCGGGACATCTAAATTCCACTCTTCAAATTTTCCCTTAGAACTACCTTCCTCGAGCTGTACTGCTGATCTAACCAGCATATCCTATAACTGAAAAGTTCATCTCTACTTGATTCCCAAGTAGACTATTCTCTATCTGTAAAGCCTAGCACTTACTCCTACAGTACTTGCACCTTGATAAAGCACTCTTATTATAGATAGTACCCCACCAGCCTAAAACCCACTTCCCCCGGAGTCCTTTGAAAGTCTCTTTATCTACTACTTCTAGTATGTCGAGGGATCCAGTTGCTAGTGTCCTCTCCAGCTCAACTGGTGAACCTGGGAATATTGAGGCAATGTTACAATTGCCTCATGTACACAGACAATCCTCTCCTTCTCCCACAAAACACAAATACATGCGAGAGATGCAACTATATGGCCAGACTGGAGGCTGAGCTCTCTCAACATAGGACTGGCAAGACCAGACAGGAGGAGAAGGTAACCACACACAATACATACCCAGTCACACATGGTACCATCACAACTTCAAATCATACACATACTCACACAAAGACATACTCGGAGGCTCTGTTCAATAATTTACCAAAACAGCAGAGGCCACCAAAGCAGACACCCAAACAACTACCACCTCACGACCCAACACATGCAACACATAGACCACACAGTCAGAGTGTCAAACAGTCACAGCCCTTAAGGCTAAACAAAATGCCAGACACACTTGTCATTGGTGATTCCATAGTCAGACACACTGACGTCCCGCTCACCAGACTGAGTAAGGAGAAGGTCACAGTAAGCTGCCTGTCGGGCGCTAGAATCCGCCACAATAACGCAAGCACTCAGGTCTCTCAACAGCAGGTACAAGTACGACTCAGTCATTGTCCACGCTGGTGTCAACGACCTGAGACGTACCTCCTTGGACTACATGAAAAGGGACATCGAGGAGCTCTCTGATTATGTAGCCCAGGCAGGTATGACCCTGTCCTTGAGCAGTATCCTACCTTCACCTAGAATGATGCCACAATACAGTGATAAGATGATCAGCTTTAATAATTGGCTTAAATTCTGGTGTCATTCAAAGGGGATCCAATGTCTGTCTGCCTGGGATGACATGCTGGACAAGCTACGCTGCTTCGCAAGGGACGGCTTGCACCTGTCAACCCTGGGCTTCCGGATATTGGCAAAGGCTCTTGCCACCCCCATAGTGCCTTTTTTAGGCAAGGCTCATATTCTAAACCTACCACCCTAGAACACCAAAAAGGAAAAAAACTAAGGGTAATGCTGCTCAATGCCAGAAGTCTCAATCTCAAGATGCACACACTCGAGGCCCTTCTCAATATGGAGAACATCGATGTCTGTGCTGTGACAGAAACCTGGTTCAAGGCTCCTGAGAGCACCCCAGCACTAACAGGTTTCACCTCATATCATGCTTTCCGCCCCAAAATCCGGACAACACCAAGAAAGGAGGGGTGTCCATATTCATAAAGGACACCCACACCTCAAGGTTGGTGGCAACGCACGATGCATCGGAGACCATCCAGGTGCAATTAACCATAGGCAAGACTGCTCTGCAATTTGTAGCATGTTACAGGCCACCCTCTCAAACTCAGGAACCTCACATGGCCTTCCTGAAAACATTGGAGGATAAATGTATCTCCAAACACCATCATACTAGGTGACTTCAACTACCCTAATATAGACTGGGAACACTACTCAAGCCCGAACACTCTAACCCAAAGATTTCTGGAGTTCATAAACTCAAATGCCATGGAACAACTAGTCACCATCCCCACAAGAGGAGAAAACATACTTGATCTCATCATCACGAACATGGGATCAAAATGTTCAACACCGAAGTATACCCCTCACTGGTGAGATCAGATCATAAACTAATCTCGCTGGAGGTCCTCATCCGCCCCACCTGAAACAAAAAGACCACAGTGAAAAACTTCTCAAAAGCCGATTTCACACTTCTAAAACTAGTGTGGTCTCCTTTAAGGCCCCTGAGCCAGTGGTAAACATTACTCAAACCGCTGAATCACTTACAAATGCCTTCTACCAGCACCTACAGGACTGCATGGATCAGGCAATCCCAAACAAAACTAAGACTCTCTGTACCAAAGGCAAGCATCCAGTCTGGTGGACCCCAGCCATAAACAAGCTCTACAACAAAAGGAGGAAGCTACTACAAGATAGAGCAAAATCCTTGAAAGGTAAGACACCTTTGATCATTATAAGTAAAAAACTAAGAGCTCTCATAAAATCTTCCAAGGCAAATTTTGAGAGAAAATCGCCAAGGACTCTAAAGACAATCATAAGGCCTTCTTTAGCTATGTTAGAAACCTAGGAGGAAACTCCCAGATATGCTCAGAATTAGTTCAAAATGATGTGAAAATGACTGAACCTACACACATTGCTAACATACTGGCTGACAGGTTCAGTGCAAACTTCTCCCCCCCCTCCCCCCAAAAGGAGAGATATCTATTCCAGAGGATTGTAGCCCCCCCAAACATCTCCAACGCCCAGGTGAGAACTGCCCTCACTAAGGCAAAAACACAGCATCCATGGGACGGATGGTGTCCCCAGCTGTGTGCTTCATGAACTCAACGAGGAATTAAACCCACAGTTAGGACAGCTGTTTAATCTTAGCCTCACCTCAGGATACGCACCAAGGAGTGGCGCACGGCGACTGTGGTCCCACTTCATAAGGGCGGTGCCTCCACAGACCCTGTAAATTACCGCCCCATTAGCTTGACAAGCCTTATCTGCAAAGCCATGGAGAGGATCATAATGGAACTCATAAATAAAGACATAAGGAACTTGCAGACTTTGGATCCAACCCAGTTTGGCTTTGTCAAAGGCAGATCCTGCCTCTTAAACTTGGTTGACTTTTTTCGAGACAGTCACCAAGGCCATTGATGAGGGAAAGGCAGTCCATACAGCCTAGCTCGACCTGGCAAAGGCCTTCGACACAATACCCCACTCAGGTATCATCGAAAAACTCATCAGCTTGAATGTAAACCCATACATCACAAGATGGGTTGCAAACTGGCTAAGTGACAGAACCCACAGGGTCAGAGTTGCTGGAGCCATGTCAGACTCAAAGCCTGTCACAAGTGGTGTCCCACAGGGCTCAGTCCTGGGTCCACTCTTGTTCGGCATCTACTTTTCTGAAGTACAAGCAAACACAGGAGGGTTATGGTTGACAAAGTTTGCAGATGACTGCAAACTGGGCGCCATAGTCGAAAACACATCTTACACAGATATCCTCCAGAAGGGCCTCACAGAAACGGATAACTGGTGCCAGAGCCATGGCCTGAAGTTAAACGCCAAAAAATGCATAGTCATACCCTTTGGGAAAAACAAGGTTACCCCTAGCTACCATATAGGTGACAATCCACTGAGCACAGAAAAAGTCATCAGGGATCTGGGGACCCAAGTTGACAGTAGCCTTCGCTTGACACTCATGTTGCTAAAGTAGTTAGGAAAACCTTCTATATCGCCCACCTGATCATGAAGGGATTCACATCTAGATCAAAGGAGGTCATCGTCCCCCTGTACTCATCACTCATTAGACCTATGATTGAGTACAATGCCCCATTCGGAATGTATCTGACCAGACACCTGCTGCAGCTTGAAAGGCCCCAAAAGTTCCTCACCAAAAGGATAAAGGGTCTCAAAATATGTCTTATGCTGCCCGACTGAAAGAACTCCAGCTCTATTCAGTCTCATACCGCTTGCTCAGAGGTGACCTGTGCCTGACATATAAGGCCATGTCAAACCCAGATTTGATGAATATGCTTCACCTCAAAAATCTAGATCCCTCAGAACCACAAGGGCGGAACTTGAACCTTGACACGGTTATAAATAGAACGTGCTGGAGGGACAGATTCATCACCCAGAGACTCCCTATGCTGTGGAACAAAATCCCGGTACATGTGAGGCAGAGCACCTCGCTGGCCTTGTTCAAGAGGAATCTTGACCAATGGATGGGAGATCGCAGATATACCCCAGGGATTACTTCAGTGTCACTGCTTGACAGAGGCACAGAAAAATGATAGGCATAGTTTTTATTCAAACTAAAGGGGTGGCGAAAGCCACATAACTATGGGCTAGGCTTATAAATGCCCTTGGGCAGATAGCCTAGTATGAACCTGTGAACCTAAAACACAAACAGAGGTAAGTAAAATCCAATAACAGTGGATATAAAAAGTGTACACCCCCCTGTTAAAATGCCAGGTTTTTGTGATATAAAAAAATGAGACCACAATAAATCATTTCAAAACTTTTCCCACCTTTAACTCATTCACACCAATGGAGCTGAGGAATTTTGCAGTGTAACTTCCAATGGGCGGAGTCAAAGCCTTTTGACAGAATCAAATTATATCCTTAAATTTCAAACAAATGCTCATATCTCTGGAACCATAGGGGTTATGAAAGAAGTATAAATGGAAAATGCTTCAGTGCAAACTATTTTTATAGTGGTAGTATTCTTTAGATTCTAGGTCTTAAACTGAATTTTATAAGTCAAAGTAAATACAGTAACTATTACATTTTAATATTTTGTAAACACCTTATAATATCTCAATCACTGAAGTAAAGCACATACTGTCAGCAACGTTTCATTCATCTGTCGTAAGAGCTTTCATATGAGGCTACGGAGTTTTGTCTGTGTTACTTAGTTGTTGAGATATTTAGAAAAATATGAAAATTATATCTGTATACATTAATATCATAAAAACAACAGTTATCTCTTTCCCTGCATTAGACAGAGATCAGATATTAATGCAGTTGTTTGCCATTATGTAAGGTTTAAGATGACATCTTTTAAAACCTTGTACGTAGCATGGCTTTGGAATTATTGATGCAAATATGGACAAGAAATATTTGATGCCTAGAGGCGTCAGTAGGAGTCGGATGTAATGAGTTAATGTGACGTTAACCTGTACAATTCATTTGAAAAACACACAAATATGTTAGGGGTAAAATATAAAAAATAAAAAAAAGTACAATAAGCTGGTTGCATAACTGTGAACACCCTTAAATTAATACTTTGTTGAAGCACCTTTTGCTTTAATTGCAGCATTCAGTCTTCTTTGGCACACACCTGCCATCAATTAAAGAGACACTCTGATTAAACCCAAGTAAAGTTCAGCTGTCCGAGTAGAATTTTCCTGACATTTGCTCAGTTGCCTGCTACAGCAGAAGCCATGGTTCGCAGAGAGCTTACAAACCATCAAAGGAATCTCCTTGTTGAAGGGTATCAGTCAGGAGAAGGGTACAAAAAATTTCCACAGCATATACCATGGAACACAGTGAAGGCCATCATCAAAAAGTGGAGAAAATGTGGGACAACAGTGTCGTTGTAAAGAAGTGGTTGTCCCCCCAAAATTGATGAAAACACAAAGACTAAAACTGGTCAGGGAGGCTGCCAAGAGACCTACAGCAACACTGAAGGAGCTACAGGAATTTCTGTCAAGTACTGGTTGTGTACTACATGTGACAACAATCTCCTGTATCTCCATATGTCTGGCCTATGGGTGTAGGGTTGCAAGACCTTTGCTTACACAGAAAAACATCTAGGCCCAGCTAAAATTTGTAAAACAATACATCGTCTCCCAAAAGCATGTGGGAAAATATATTATGGTCTAATGAGACCAAGGGTGAACTTTTTTCTAAAAGGTACGTTAGGTGCAAAAACAACACTTCACATCACCAAAAGAACACCATCCCCATGGTGAAGCATGGTGGTGGCAGTATCAAGCTTTGAGGTTGCTTTTCTTCAGCTAGAACTGGGGCTTTAGTCAAGGTAGAGGGAATTGGGAACAGTTCAAAGTACCAGTCATGTTTGGCCCAAAACCTTCAGGTGTCTGCTAGGAAAGATGAAGAGGAATTTCACCTTTCAACACGACAATGACCCCAATCATATATCCAAATCATCAAAAGAATAGCTTTACTAGAATACAATTTAAAGTTTTGGAATGGCCCAGCCAGAGCCCAGACCTAAATCCAATAGAAAATCTGTGGGGTGACCTGAAGAGGTCTGTGCACAAGAAATGCCCTCACAGTTTGACAGATTTGGAGTGCTTTTGCAAGGAAGAGTGGGCAAATATTGCCAAGTCAAGATGTGCCATGCTGATGGACTCCTACCCAAGAAGACTGAATGCTGTAATTAAATCAAAAGGTGCTTCAGTAAAGTTTTTTAGTTTAAGGGTGTGCACACTTATGCACCAGCTTACTGTACGTTTTTTTTTTTTTTTTTAATTTTTTATATTTTTTCCCCAAACAGATTTGTTTGTTTTTTAGTTGAATTATACAGGTTGTAGGTCACATTAAAGGTTGGAAAAGGTTTGAAATGATTTATTGTGGTCTCATTTTTTTATTTCCTAAAATCCTGGCATTTTAACAGGGGTGTGTACACTTTATAAATCCACTGTAGGTGGGGTGCTACACCCCCCCACCCCCTCCTAACTATATATACCAACTTCGGGATTGCAGTACAGAGGAGAAAAGGACATTTTGGGCAAGTGGTTATTTACCCTGAGAAAATCTTCGCAGTTTGGTATTTCTGTTTTCGTGATTTTTGTCTCCGTATAATGATGTTAGGTAAACTGGGACTTGATGTTTCAAAGTAGATCCTCCACTACACCTGGATCTTCTAGAGAATCGAGGGCTCAACCTCCCACTAAGAAATAAAAGGAGCCCAGGAAGCACAGAGAAAATGCTCTTCTGCCTGGTCTCCAAAAAGGGCTGTGGCTGAGCCACCTGCCAAAATTTTCTGATCCGACATGGACTTAACGGACTCTTACTCAGCACCAAACTTACAGCTCCCCCATGGAAATTCTGTCTCCAACCTTAAGATCTCCCTTTCTTAAGGGGTCCCCTCAGAAACCTTCCAGACCTCACTCCACTTCATCCTCTGTTAGATCTTCCTGGAATCTGTCTGAAGCGGAGGTGGACAGGATGATGAGGAGATTCCTCAGGACACAGATGCAAATGGTGGTTTTGCCTGCTCCATTCTCCCACCGGATCTGCGAGCCACCATCTTTCCTTTGCACCATTGATAACTTCTCCTCTGATCAGAACCCCTGCTTTGGAGCCCTCTGATCTAGAGGTTACCAGAGCCTGTATGTCCGATCCAATGGCTCTTCCTTCCTCAGCTGCTATGACGTCTCTGATCTGATCGGCTCCAACCTTGGAGCACAACGGATCTCTGATCCAAAGCGTCTGGTACAAGGGAATGTCCTCTGCTTCTAAGTGTTCAGAGCCATCGCTTTCCCTTGGAACCTCAGCGCTGGACAGCTCTCCTCCGACTCCCCATTTGGGACATGGGATCCGTGGGAGTCCTGGTCGGTCTGTTCTTAGAGTTATGGCTGTGGAGGGGCTGCGTAGGACATCTCGGGTCCTTCTGCTTTCGAAGTGGTGGAGAGGGTGTTCTCCCAGCAGAGAATAATTTCGACTGTACCTCCATTGGATCCTACTCCTATTCTGACTTCTGTGCCTGAGCCTGCTGATCCTCTACTTCAGGGATGCCCAGAGCCCAAGAGCTTCCGGGCATAACTCCCGGCAGAGACACCTCCCTGGAACATCCTACTGAGGAGGTCCCTCATAAGAGACTGTGTAAAAGGAAGCACCTAGATTCCCCTCAGGAATCTTTAACAGAAGACAAGGACTTTGATGAAAGGAAGGGTCCCCAAGATCTCCACCTGATGTCTCCTTTGGAAACATCCTAGAAATCCTATGCCAAAGAGGTGGTTGGTCTTCCCAAAGCCCTTCCTCAGAGGAGTCTGTTCCTGGAAGCCTTCAAGTCTTTTCCATATATGTTGTGGATGACCCCTTATGCAGATGACCTTGTAGACTGTTTCCCGCAGGGCATGGAAGGAGCCAGATACTGTGTAGCCCTTACCAGAAAGCAAAATCCTCAATGCCCCTTCACATAACCAATACTGAACAAAAGGTACCCCTGTAGATGCCATGGTTGTTTGCGGCAGCCATGAAGAAGGAGCTAGCCGAACAGAGCTCCACTGTCCATCCCCTAACAAGGGTCTAGGGCATTGGACAGGGTAGGAAAGTGGATGTACACATCAGTGACCTTCGCACTGCGATCACTGAATTATGTGGCCCACTCTACCAGGTTCCAGGGGGACTTACTAAAGGAACTCTCCAACACTGGCCTGGGCTCCATGTCTCCAGTGGAACAGAAAACCTTTTCCTCAAGAATGGCCACCCTACAATCCATCTCAAGCACGTCCATGAGGTTAGTCTCGCATGCTGCTGAGGGTACCTCAAGGGCTTGCCAGTTCAAGCCTAACCATAAGGAGACATGCTTGCATGTGACCTATTGATTTTACTGAACCTTTTAACTCATCATTCATTAATGCTCCTTTTGATGGATTGTCACTCTTTGGTCCAGTTGTAAAATATGTCCTGTCCTGATGTCATAAATATGGGAAAACCTTATCTGCCATTGGAATGAAATTCTCTAACCCACAAAGAGTGTTTTCCAGGAACCAATGTGGAGGTAAAAAATTGTGGAGCAAAAAGTCACAAGGGCCATTCCAAGATTCATGGGGAGAGTTTTCCCTAGAGGCAGAAAGGGAAGCAACCAGTTTGGTAGACTCCGCCTATGTGGCAGAGGAGGTCAGCAGAACCAAGGATCTAGAGAATCCTTTTCAGACAGAGCCTTTCAGCGCTCCTGAGCAATTGCCCAACTGTCTGTCTCTGGAGGCAGTTCGGGGGTGCTTATCCTTGCACCTAAATGCCTGGCTAGCAATTACAAGCAAGCATTGGGTGCAAAAGATCATACCCAGAAGATATTCCATTCCCTTTTTCAAAACTCTCATTCCAAAGAAAAATCTTCCCGATGTTCCATCCAGTCAGAGGGACTTGGCAATACAAAAAATTGCAAAGCTGAGAGAAGAGTCATCCAGAACGTGCCACCTGACCAAATAGGATCTGGGATGTACTTAAGGTTCTTTTTGGTGCCAAAAGGACAGGGGGCTGGAGACCAATCCTGGATCTAACCTTCATAAACAAGTCCATAAAGAACTCAAAATTCCAGATGGTCACTGTACAGTCTATCCTGCCTCTCCTTCAAAAGGACGACTGGATGAGCTCAGTAGAGCTTCAAGACCCATGCTATTGCATCAAAATGAACAGGTGCTCCTGGATATTTCTCCGCTTCCCTTTGGGAGCTAGTCATTATCAGTTCAGAGATCTGCCCTGTGGTCTCACCACAGTTCCCAGTGTGTTCACCAAATGCATGGCAGTAGTAGTGGCTCACCCGAGACTGCACTGATTTAGTGTTTCATTACCTAGATGACTGGCTTCTGACTACATCAACCAGCCATCTACTCCTTCAAGCCAGGGATTATCTGCTTCACCTAACAAATACACTAGGGATCACAATAAATCCCAGAAAGTCTCGGTTACATCCAGTTCAAGTGATATAAAATTTATAGCAGCGCTTCTAGATGCACTCAACTGATTAGCCCTCTTACCTTCAAACAGAATTTTATCCTTGAGATTGCATATCTGGCAAATCCTTGCCATCTCTTTGCCACCTGCAGAATTAGTTCTCAACGCACTAGGTTCGATGGCTGCCACGATAATTCCTACAGCTCAGCTACACATGAGGATTCTTCAGAGTACTATAGCAGTACAATGGCCCATGCACAGTTATCATGGGTGTACAAAGACTCCCTATCAGGGTGGCTTCACTCGAAGGACACCCATTTGTTGTTCCTTCCCCATTGCCACATTGACCACAGATGCATACCAGTTAGGGTGAGTTGGGGGCATTACTTAGGACAAGTTGTTGGAGGTATGTGGTTAATACATGAGACCACTCTGCATATAAATGTCTTAGAGATGAGAGCAGTGCTCCTAGCATTGCACACCTTAGAGTTTTCTTCCTCTAAGTACAATTGCAATTCAAACAGACAACATGTCCATAGTTTGGTACATCAGCAAACCAGGGGGGACCAGATCTTACCCCCATTGTCGAGAAGCAATGAGAGTTTGACAACGGGTGATCTCCTTCAACTGTTTTCTAGTAGCAAACCACATTCCGGGGAAATCCAACATCTTAGCGGACAGGCTCAACAGAACTCTTTCAATCCCCCTACAAGTGGTCTCTAAGCCAGTGTGTGACAAACATGATCTTCCTCAAATGGGGTCAACTTGCTGCAATCTCTTTGCATCCCCTTCCAGTAACAAATGCAGCACGTTCTTTGCCCTGATCCCTCCTCGGGGACAGTCACTGAGAGACGCTGTAGTCCCTCTGGTCTCCTTTACGCTTACCCCTCTCTACCTTTGATTCCCATATTTCTCCAGAAAGTGCGGAGGTTGAAGAGCAAAGTGATCCTCCATGCACCCTTCTGGCCTCGACAGGGTTGGTTCCCCTTTCTTTGCTTTCACCTGATACATCCTCTATGGATGCTAGACCCAAGTCCAGACCTCCCTTCTCATCCTTCAGGGCAAACTCACCTGGATTTGACAGGCCTCAAATTGACCGCATGGTTTCTGTAGTTCCAATGATGGCTAGACTTTCCAGGCTTTCCACTCCAGTTAAGGAAATTGTGGTATGTTCACATAAAGCTTCCACCATAAAAATTTACAAGACCAAGTGGAAAAGATTCTCCATTTAGGCTCGCCAGAAAAACATATGGATCCTTTTACTGCCCCATCCCAGCAGTTCTTGACTTCCTTGCTTCTATTTTTCAGGATGGAGCAAGCTACTCTACTTTCAAGATACAGTTAGCAGCCAAATCCATGAAAGTTCTTCGTCTTTGGCATCATCTAAGTTATCTCCACAAAAAAAGCCGTAAAGCACAAAACTACGAACACCACCAAAAAAATCAGAAAACGTCCAAGGCAACAGCAAGGCACAAGGAAATGACAGCACTGGCAAAAAGTACAAGTCTAAGTAGTTTAATGCAACAGTAACAATCCTTAAGCGCTTTCATCCTGACATATTGTTATTGTTGCATTAAACTACTTGGACTTTTACTTTTTGCTGGTGCCATCATTTCCTTGTGCCTTGCTTGGACCTTTTCTTTTTTTGGGTGGTGGTCCTCTAAGTTATGCAAGGCTTTTCTCAGAGGTATCTTTTTGCTTAGGCCTCCGGTTAAAGACCCCACTACTCAGTGGAATCTCAATGTGGCCTTAAAACTTGTCCGTTCTCCTTTCGAACCTTCTGCCAATGTAGATTTCAAATTCTTATCATGGAAGACCTTATTCTTGGTGGCTATAACCTCTGCTAGGAGAATTTTATAATTGCAAGCACTCTTCCAAACTGCCGTATTAGATTTTTCATAAAGATAGAGTCACCCTATGTATAAATCCATCCCTTTTACCCAAAGTTGCCTCTGAAAACAATAGCTATCAATCTCCCAGTATTTTTTCCTAATTTCAAAAACAAGGGTGAATATACTCTCCACCTGTTGGATGTACATTGACAGTTGCATTTTTATTTAGGCAGAACAAAGAAAGGCCTTTGGAAAATCTCAGCAATTGTTTGTTTCCTTTTTTGAAGGCAACATTGGGGAAACCTGTATCCAAGTATCCTTAGCTAAATGGATTAGAGATTGCATTTCTTATGTTTATTCTGCAAAAGGTATCACACCTCCTAGACAATGTGAAAGCATATTCTCCTATGTCAGTGTCCACCTCAGCAGCTTTTTGGTAGAGTGTATCTGTTGATATTTGTGCAGCCACCTCCTGGTCAAATGCTCGTACTTTTGTTTCACATTACATGTTGGATATTGTATCCAGAAACAGAGCATCCTTTGGCTTTGAAGTGCTCTGGAATATCCTTCCATGAAGGCCACCCAAGAGATACGTAGTTGGGGACTGTGTCCCATAGATTTGAGGAATGAATGAAAATGACAAAATCAGATAAAGAAGCTTACGTACTCACTATAATGTTACATCTGTGTTGCCCATTTTCATTCTTCCTCAACCTTCCCCCACTTCATCCCCCTGTCCTTTATGGAAATATTTACAGAAGTGTTTCAGGAACCACAGTTCCTTGTGAGATCCTGATTTTTGTCATCTTCCTATTTTATGATAATTTTCTATATAAAACACTTGTGTGTTTTATGCATATTCAGCTGCAGATAACTCAGTCTGAGGTAATCTGGAGGACAGGGGCATTATGGGTAAGGGAGGTGATCGAGAGTCAGATCCTAAGCTATAGAAGCAGCCGAGTTGGATCTGATGTTCGAATCCGAACCCACAGATTGAGGAAGAATGAAAATGGACAACACAGATGGAATGTTATGGTGAGTACATAACTTCTTTTTCTATTTGGTGTCTCAAGTATGACCAGGACTCTTCCTGTGGTGGTCCCTACAGTCCTTTCTTCTTTGTGTGAATTGCTCAATACTGGCTTGGCATATTCTTCTGTTAAAGTTAATTTCTCAGCCATTTCTTCCTGTCTCCCTCGGAGTCCACCTTTAGCTTCTAGTTTTGAAATCAAACAATGCCTAAAAGGCATCCTTTATATGATGCCCAAAAGAAATCCTATTCCTCCATCCTGGGACCGTAATTTTGTTCTTGAAAAGTTGACTTAGTTCCCTTTCATATCCGCCTTTTTTTCCTTGCAAAATTGTTATTGAAAAACTATTTTGTTAGTGGCTGTTATTTCTGGCAAGAGAATTTCTGAACTCAAGCTCTCGTGGCAGCCCCCCTCCCATCATTTAACCCATGCGGCCCTGTGGTATTGATTTTTAACTGCCACTCCAGCTCCTTACATTCTCATCTTATTTCCCATGGTTCCTCCTCAAATCCAGGTCCACTACATCAGTCAAGAATTCCGTATGGAGACACAGTCAGACGTGTGAGGGACATAGTTTTGGATTTTTAGTGGCGCCACTGTTGCTGTGGCCCAAGTTGCCATCTTCCCGCAGGATGGAAAAGTGGCATCCACTTACTCCCATCCTCCACAGTTTGATTACTGGCTTGTGTGGTCGAGGAATCAAACTCAAACCTACTGGGTCCCAATCAGGGCTTTATCCCTTTGGACTTAGAAGATGGTACTTTGAATGTAA
>NC_056746.1:318039308-318074308 GCF_019279795.1 Protopterus annectens
GATTTAAGTTCCAGTAGTGTCTGACAGATGTGTATAATGCTTCAGTAGGTGTTATTAGGTAGTTGTGCCTTTCCAGTTTGCATGCCTTATATCAGCTTTCATGGCAGTAAACTTGCCAGTAAAATAATATACTATTTTATAGTTCATCACATCTTTCAGACTGTGGTAGTGTGTTGGCTGTAGCTACTGGTGACTAATTAAGCCTGTTTCCAGTTACATAAAGTCAGGGTGCTGTTTGTGATTGCTGGCAGATTTAATAGTCACAGTAGTACATTTTTCCTACTTGTGGTACAGTTAAGGGTATGCCACATGGTAATTTGTACTATGTGAACATATTCCATTGTAATGATACCATCTGATATAGCAATATTTTTGCAGGCGAGAAGTGATTTGTCTAGTACTGTAGAAGAAACATTGTTAATATGGCCCATTAGTTATTGCTAACTGTTAAATGCTTGAAATCAAGAAATATGGTGCATCTGTTTTTATTGCTGATTTTAGACACCAGTGAACCCTTTGGTTGCTTGTGCCCCCGATCATAGTAGTGATTTTATTTTGGTATTTTGTTTCATGTTTTTCAAACCAACAAAAGCTAGTACAACAATCTTGTATACTTAATAAACCAGGTGGGTAATAGCTCTTTAGGTTCAGGGGTGTGTACTAGATAAATGACCACAAGGGCTTTATTCAGTCTAGCCATGCATCCCAAATCTCTGACAAGTTCATGATAAATGTTGAGAGGCTTGAGAGAACTATTTACAGGCTGCTTGTGTCCATTAGAGAGAGAGGTGCGAAACTAGGGATGAATTTCCTATTCCCCATTCAGTTGACCAATTTGCACTTGAATTGGGTTAGGAAGGAACTCTGCTTCACATGGGTGGGGGGAGTCTGTTCCAGAGAAAGGGTAGTGTCTGGGTTAAGTACCTGTCTCTCCAGCATGTCCTGTTTTTATCACAGCCAAGGTTTGAGTCTTGAGTGGGTTATTCTAGTGCTGTTTGTTTTGTGGTTATGCAGGAGTTCCTTCAGGGTGGGGTCTTACAGTGCCCTGTTTGGCCAGACATAGCTCTCCCCTCAACAGCCTGTAGGAGACAGAATACTGGGATAGGGCCTTGAGGCAGTGTGCATAAGACTTGTTATATTACTTACGCCCTGTATTATTTTAGTGTGAGGAACTTCTGTTAACGTTCCAGTTGTTGATCGTGATTGGGTTAGGTACATACCAAAGGGAGCAATGTACTCAGTGATGTGTCTGATTAATGCTGAATACAGTGAAACATTGACCTCTTTAAACTAGATACCATAACTTTGTTTATAAGTTGTGCAACATAGAATGAGTTTCACTACTGTAGATACGTGATGGTCAAAGGCTAGATTACTGTTTGCATGTCCTAACTACTGGGTCAACTCTTAGGGCTGTGTTATCAATATGGTAGTTACCAGGGGTAGATAACTTCCCGAAGGATACTGTTTTGCATTTCTTGGCATTTAGTTTTAGTCCATGGCTCTGACATCAGTTATTTATCTGTGATGGTCCTAACTGGAGAACATTTGTGCTGGTGGGAGATTCTATGACTGCTCATAATTTACAGTCATCAGCAAATTTAGTCAGCCAGAGGCCCTTGACATTGTCCTTGACTTCAGAGAAGTGAATGCCAAAAAGGAGTGGTCCCAGAACTGATCCCCAAGGGACTCTGCTTGTGACTGGCCTCTTTGTAGAGGTGGACTCTCCAGTTCTAACTTCCGGGGTCCTGTCTTGTGAGCCAGCTGGCTATCTAACTTCCTGGGTCCTGTCTTGTGAGCCAGCTTGGCTATCCTCTCTGTGATGTAAGGGTTTATACCTAATCTCTTGAATTTATCAATAATGCCCATGTGTGGTGTTGTCAAATGCCTTGGCGAGGTCATGGGGGGCAGTGTGAATGTTTTTGCACTCATCCATTGGTTTGTTTTTGCACTCATCCATTGGTTTGCTGATCTTCTCAAAGAAGTCTACCAGGTTTAGTAGGCATGACCTGCCCTTGACTAAACCAAACTGAGTTGAGTCCATTGTCTTGCGGATTTCTGTGTCAATATTAATCATTTGAATGGTAATTCTTTCCATGGCTTTGCATATGAGACTAGTGGGACTTAAGGGTCTGTAGGTTGCCCACCTTTGTGCAGAGGGATGACTGTTGCTGTTCTCTATTCATGTGGTACAAAGCCTGTTGGGGGGCTACAGTTAATTAACAATTCCAGAGGGCTTGAAAGGTCATGTTTTATGCTGTATAGAAGGCATCCTGGGATTTTGTCTGGGCCTATTGAAGCAGTGTTGACTTTAGAGAGAGCATTGAGACCTGTTCCCTAGTGATAGTAGGGGAAGTTATATTCTGAGCGAAGGTTGAGTAGGAGAGAGGGCTAAAGTTAAAGCTGAATTTGTTGGCCAGAAGATTTGCTATATCTAGGTGGATCCATTAACAATGAGCTCTGCACACGATTGTTTGCTTTTGAGGTTATTAAAGGTTGCTTTCTGGTTGTCCTTGGACAGGGAGGCCAAATTTACCTGAAATGTGGCTTTAGCAGACTTTATTTGTCCTCCAGGTTTGCCTTGTTTGCATGTGCTTTTGTCCTGTTTGGTACTACACCTCCTCCTTGTTGCCATGATTTTCTTCCTTCTGTTGTCAAGTCTACTGATGTTGCAATTCCACAAGAGTGGCTTGTTTTTCAAGTTAGTTTTGTACTTCTTCCTGGTGGGTACAGATGCCTATATGCAGCTATTAACATGATTGTATAAGGTTTCTAGGAACAGTTTCATATAGACAGCCATGTTCTCAGGGTTTATGGAGCTTGAAATTTTGCTAGGTTATCACTTAATAGCAGGAAGTTAACCCAAATATTCCATGGTTAGCTGAAGTTAGATTTTATTTTTACTTGAAAGAAGACCATTTTGTGGTCTGACTGTATCAAACAAGTCATTGCACTAGGGGTGTGCAGTGCACTCCCATATTGGTGAGGGCCAGATCCAATATTTTTGCACCCCTTGGTCGGTGTATTTACAGTCTGGTCAAGGAAGTTTATAAAATCCAGGAATCTCTGTGCCTGCACATTGGTTTTATATGTGATTCCCAGTTAATAGGGGATAATTAAAGTAGACCATGAATATGGTATTTGGTTGGATGGTGACTGTTTCCAGTACGTTTAAATGTATGTTATTTCTTTCCTGTGTCATAGAGAGGGACCTATAGCTTGCAGGGAAGTAGTATGGGATTTTGCCTATGGTGATTTGAATATGGAGAAGCTCGAGTGCATTGTCCTGTTTGACCAGCCTTGAGGTGTATTTATTTTTAATGTAAATTGAGACACCTCCACCTTTAGTCCTTGTCTGTGTAGTAGCTGGTCTAAATATGTCGAAGGCATTATAACCTTCATCTTTGGATAAGGAATACTAAGGATTGGCTCACATCTGCTCTTTTTAAATTCAGAGATATGTCTGGTTTTGTCAAGTAGCAGGCTTCATAATTTTATTAAATGTTTTACCAGTGATGTAGTGCCCTTGACTTGTTTAATTCCTGCAGGTTGCTATTCCCTCCACTACAAATGTCATAGCTAGTTTTAGACACCTACAATACCCACAAGTGCAGGGGGGGGGGGCCTAATCATCCTTTACTGTTTGGGGGCCCAGCAAAAGCTGCTGCTGGTTGGGGGAAATGAGAAGAAAAATGATAGTTCTTTCTCCAGTTATGAGCTTTATCATAAACAGGGTTGTTGTATGAACATGTTATGACAAAGCCAGTCATCAGTGAATAAACATGAGCGAGTTAAGTGCTAGAGGTCAACAGCTCGGATGACCAATCTCCGTGCTTACCTGTGGTTTTAAGAAAGCAGATGCTCTTGGTCTTCAGGGATGGTTTTCTCTTTCAGTGAATTTTATAAATACTGACAGATCACCAGTTAGTATAACTCTTACCTTTTGTGGTCAAGAATTGTGGGCCAAGTCAAAAATAGTGGAAGAATAAAGGTTCAAAATCAGGAACACTTTTTAAATATTACTCTAATTCTCTTAAAAAGTTAACATGCTTTGCATCAACATACATTTTTGGACAGTAAGAACTAGGAAACTGTCTGGCATTATAAACTGCCTCTAATCCTGAATGATTTACCAACAAATCAAAATATTTATAAGGGACAGAGCAAAATATGATGTGAAATGAGGGACATTTTGTGAAAACCTGGACTGTGACAGTTGTGCATTGCTTCTG
This sequence comes from Protopterus annectens, assembly GCF_019279795.1. Taxonomy (NCBI): domain Eukaryota; kingdom Metazoa; phylum Chordata; order Ceratodontiformes; family Protopteridae; genus Protopterus; species Protopterus annectens. Next base: position 318,043,541 of record NC_056746.1, read on the forward strand.
ATAACTGCTAAACAACAGTCATCAATCTGGTGTGGTAGTAATTCCGTTGCACAATGTATTGCTGTTTACTGAAATTAGTAAAAACTAATATTGATATGGCTTATGCCTGTGTGTGAGTTATGACTTATGCCTGTGTGCATGTGTGTTTGTGGTGCTGGTTGGGGTTGCACTGTAAAAGTAACAAGCTGGCTATAATTTCTTTCACTTTCTGTCACAAACCTCAGCATTGACATTATGCTAACGTGCGAGGGGACTTGATTACAGTGTATTTAAGAGCAACAGACTGTTCATAATTTCTTTCGTTTGTCATGACATAGACCTTACACATGGTAGGTGGCTATCTTTGGTAGTTAGGTGGCTATCTTTGGTAGTTAGGCAGGAAAAGGACATGTGTGAAAATCACAGTAGGATGGTGAGTAGCATTGCCATTTCACAATGCTTTGCTCTGAGTTCTTGGATGTGGCTTTTTCTGCATGGAGTCAGCATGCCTTCTGTGTCTCTGTGGGTGCCTAGCCATATGCTTTGGCTTCCCCCAGCACCTCAAAGACTTGTAGGTGAATTGGATTCCTTCAGTTTCCCTGAAGATGTGTGGGTGGGTATGAAATAAAAAATGAATATTTATCTGGGTACATACATAACTCGTCTGGCTAGCAGCAAAAAGTACCAGTAGCGAGTAATTGTCTTTCAAAAATAAGCCATAAAATATCACAAATTTCAAACCTTTAGAGCTTCTAGGAGTCTGGTGACCTCCATATCTTAGACTGTATCAATAGGTTTTGACATGGAATTAATGGTGGCCTTTGCCCTTAACTGCACCCATTGTAAAACCAACCCCGCTCAGAGGTGTGTATAGAAGGGTGCTGTAGCTTGTGTGTGTGTGTGTGGGGGGGGGCTCAGGATGGTCTGGTCATTACTACTATAATTTTCCTCACAGTCAAACTTCAGAGGTGAGCACTGCAGGTCATTATAGCTTGTGCTGGGACTGGGGGCAGTGTAGTTATTGGTTATTTTACTTTCCTTACAGATCTCAGAGGCATGCAAATGTTACTGTATCTTTTGTAGGGACAGTTTACTGTCCAAGAAGAACAAGTTGGAGTATTGTGATATTTTTCACATTCCTCTCAATCGCACATCAGGTACATGTACATGTGGCTACCTTTGAGGGTTAAGGATGAGTGAGGAAGCATCCTATGTGTATGTATGACAGCGTCACTTGAAATAGAGGACTATTGCCTCTGCTTTCATCCAAATTTAATGCCAGAGAAATATACAGATTTCATTTTTGGGGGGTAGTGGGCAGTATTCTCAGATATAGTTTATAATCTGTCAAACCTTTGTCTTGTTTTGTTGTGAGCTACTATTTTTTCAGTTTTGAACAATAAGCCATTGGCGCAACTTGTGTCTTCCTAGAAAGAAATAAAGACTTGAAATTACTTTCTTACTCATTATATTTTGTCCAGGCCACCAGTAGATCAAAAGGTTGAGAAAAAGCTCTAAAATGTATCTCAGAGCATCTATAATCCTATCACATCTGGGGCCTGGTAGCCCCCAGACCTCTAGCTTAGTTGAAATATTTCCTGCAAAGGTATTACTTTGCTGTATTGGCCAGGTAAGGTATGTTGAAAGGATGTAAAGAAAAGTGAAGTTGAAAAGCAACACTGAATTTCTTTTCTTGATCATAAATTTTGTACAAGCCATCATTGGTTGAAAATGTAGTAAAATAAATAAAGTGCAAGCCATGGCTTATTAAAAATCTGGAGTACAAGTCAAAATGTGAGAAAAGGGGAGAAAAAAGTAATGTGTTTGGTTTGGGAAGCCCTGGATGGGGGAAGCAGGGGTTGTGTGGGGTGGTGGGGGGGCACCATGCAGCCCTTTGTTTAGAGCTGTGTTTCATCTAAGGTCATCCATGTACTGTTGTAATTTATCATCATTGCAATTAAATGCTAGGCACTGCCAATGTTCCTCTGTGAAAAGAGCCAACATAGTGTGGTATACAGGTCTGCGAAATTGTTAGAGCATTGTAGCTACAGTTCAGTATATGCGTACTACTCCTAAATTTTTACAGCATGAATTAAAAGGCTGCTTAGAAGGAATGGCAGTGGCAGGGTGATACTTAGACTGAAAATCCATGAGGTCCCTGATCTGACATTTGCTGGAATCCCCAAAATGCACTGTTTCCAAATAAAATGTTTCTTTAGAATTAATGCCTACCTGCGAATGAATTGTTCAGATGTAGCTGCAAATCTGAGAAAGAACTTATTTATCTGGTGGTTATAAGAAAAGCAATCGTAGAAGTTTAAGACTGCCGATGTCAAGTTTAAAAGAAATTCCTCATGTGTACGTGCTGTTTCACATTGACCTGTCCATTTCTTTGGTACCAGGGGATGGTATAATACCACTGCATGACACCTAACTTAGTCAGGAATTGCTTTTGATACTCTCTAAAGTGTACAATTTGTGCTGCATGGTATAGGTCATTGTCTAATGCTTTCACTTTTCTTTATTTCAGGCCAAATCCTGCATCTGTCACATGTGTGGTGCCCATCTGAACAGATTGCACTCTTGCCTTTACTGTGTATTTTTTGGGTGCTTTACAAAGAAACACATTCACGAGCACGCAAAGACAAAACGCCACAACTTAGGTAAGGCAGTCTACAGTGAATTTTGTTTAGTTTTGTTCCTTGGGAAAATTTTACTTTGAATTAATGGAAAAGCTGCTCTTCAGTTGAGTCACTGGTTTCTAGATAAGTTTTATGAAATGCCAGTTCTCCATTTGCAGAAGTCGAACAATGCTTTACTTGTTTCCCTCATATTCCAAAATACTGTACCCTTTTTGGGAAGACACTCTACTGAGGTCCAGAGCATTCATAGAACAGTTGCAACGAGGTTGCATCTTGTCATAATCACATATTGTTTGAGTCCTGGGAAACTGTGTTCAGTATACGTCCTTCTGATGACTTTGTTTAACCTGTCATTCTGATATTTACACTTACTAATTTGGGCAGTCCCATATGCAGATATTGGCTGCTTTTGTATTATTGATTCAGCTTACAGTGCAGATGCTTTAGCCTAGGGGATACTTTTTATTGATGGTAATGATTTTGTAGACAAAGAATGCCATAATGTACCTTATATTGTACAAGGCTTTCTTTATCTTCACAGGTAGCTGTATACTTTACTCACAACATGAATCCATTCTTTAGTTGGTCAGTGTTCCATCAAAGAACAAAACTAATTCAACTACTGCAAGACATGATGTGACTTCCAGATAAGATTGCATAACTGTATTACAGGATATCCTGTTCATCCATTTAGGATGGAGTTTGTATTTCATAAAAATAAAGATAGAACTGTCCTGCTGAAAATTAACCTCATCATTGATTGCAACTGCTATTAGTAAACAAACATAGGAGAGAGGTTTGTCTTCCAAAATACACACAGATTTCCACCGAGCTGATAGTAAGTTCTTCTGCAGTTGCATCCAGGCAGGCAGTATCAGTTAGCTTGAAGGTCTGCCTTACTGATGAAACAGCTGGTGGAAGCCAGATTAACTTAAGTCCTTGCCTGATATCTGGAAACATCATCTTGCCTACTCTTATACACGTGGCACCTTAGAAATTTGAGGTTGCCTACAGTAGTGTGGCTATTCTTCTAGGCTAGCTTGTAAGTCACGTTTATCTGTGTGATTTGTGATTAGGAAGTATTGTGTACTGGTACAAACCACAAACTATTTTAGAGCCACTGATGACAGACTTGCGATAGTCCATTGTGCATAACAGAAGAGGTGATACATGTCTTTAAGGATCCTTGTTGCATGGCTACGAAACTTCCTACCCTGCCAAATTTAGTCATGCAGCCTTCCATTTTTTTTAATTTCTTCAAGTGTTTTGGTAGGAGTGGACCCCATTCCTGCATCTGGGTATGATTATTGTTAAGAAATTAGTGTAGCTTCAGTCAACACCTGCAATATGTGTAGAATTGCTGCCTCTTGCACTTCATATGGGGTTACGTGCAAGGGCAGCATATTTAAGTATGCTTGAAAATATTTTTTTTTATTGGGCTTGGTGATTCTACTACTGTTTGAACTGTTTGGGCGTTTTTAACCCTCATTGCTGTAGATTCTGCTTGCAAAACTTGGTGTCCAATGACTTTCTCTCTCTCCATACATAGGACACTATAATCACAGGATATAGCTCTTTTTCATTGATTAAATTATACTTTTGGCCTTTGGCTACTGTATCTGTTTTCCTTGCTTATACTTTTAGCTATTGGTATTGGATGGGTGCATGTAATCAGAGCTTCATTTAAGTAGTACATCTTGCCATTGCTACTCAGATACTTAAATGTTTGCACAATTCTACAGCACAGAAATTGTGCAACATTGTTGTGCCTTTCAGTAAATAGACCCTTAGCCTTAAGTACATCACAGCCAGCATTGAGATGTGCTGCTGTTTCCATTTCAGTATTACTGAATTAATTGCATTGCCATCTGTATAAGGAGTTGTTTCCATTTCAGTATTACTGAATTAATTGCATTACCATCTGTATAAGGAGTCGATTAAACCAATGGATTAAGGACATACTATTAAAGCTACTGGCTCACTTAATATTTGAGGTAGCATTGTGCCACCCTGTTGGTACTCTTGCCACTGTTTGTACCGGTTTTTATTAGTATGTATAAAAAGTCGAACTGCCACAGTAGAAGGAAAATTCTTTATTGCAAGGAGAAAGTGAGCGCTTTTACGATCTTCCAGGTCGCTTCATCAGACTTGGTAAAACATCCCATGCCTTCCTTGATATATATACTTTCAAAGTGACCAATCAGTTAAGACAAACAAATATTTATATCAGATTCAATTAATTTACAAATGGTAGAAAAAAACATAAATAGACATAAAACTGTTAAAAACAGTATGCAAGTTCAAATGTGAATGCCTATAGAACCATGTAGAAGGGAATTAGTGCTTTAAGGCTCTTGGCTTTAAAAATGATTTCAAAGAAAGTTTCATTAATGCCTGGGGGTTTGTCAACTTTAACACTAACTGATGCACATATGTCACTTTTGAGTAAAGGGCTGTCATTTATTCCAACCCAGAGAACTGCGTTAGTTGACATTTTTAAAGAACTTAAAGTTATTTGGTCGCAACTTAACTTTAAAAACTATGTTTAAAGGACAGATGACTGACAGTGTGAATATTTTTAAAAAACCTAGTACCGTTGTACCTAAATTACATCCTGTGGTAGAAGCCTATGTATCAGTATGTGAGAAGCAAATAAGGGAAGCATTTAATTCATATAGAAGAGCTGTCTTTTATAACTTGAGTAAAGAAGAATCTGATGCTCTACATGACCTGAGGGAAATGCATTCATTGGAAATTAGACCTGCAGATAAAGGAGGGGGAATTGTGATTATCGATAGCGAATTTTACATCCAGCAAATGATGAAAGTACTGAACGACCATGAAACCTATGCCTGTATCTCAGTAAATATAGTTAAATTTGTTATGGACAGGATTGCTGTTCTGTTTGACTTGCTGACTACAAATTTGATAACAGAGGATTTATTTAAGTATTTTAATGTAGAAACTCCCACCATTCCAGTTATATATGGCCTTCCCAAAGTACATAAAGATATCATATGTCAACATATGAGACCTATAGTGTCTAGTAGAGGTTGGGCAACAGAAGCCATGTCAATATATGTAGAGAATAATCTTCATCCAGTGCTTGAAAAGTGTGAAACGGTACTGAAAGACACAAAATCTTTATCTCCAAACATTGTATAGAAAGACAATTTCGATAAAGAATGTCTGCTTGTAACCTTAGATATTGCATCACTTTTTACGGTGATTCCAAATCCGCGGGGAATAGAGAATATTAGGAGCTTGCTATGTTCTAAATGTGTTTTCTCTAATGATACAGTGAAACTGTTATGCAGTCTTCTTGAAATAATTTTGGACAATAATGTTTTTGTCTTTAAAGATGATTTTTACCTACAAAAGGCTGGCGTAGCTATGGGCACAGCTTGTGCAAACAGCTACGCCAACCTAACTTTAGTCCAATGGGAAGAAACATTTCTATTACAGGGGAGAATGAATTTAACAAATATGTTCTGTAGTATGCACGTTCTGTGGATGACATGTTTTTTCTATGGGAAAACTCAGCAGAGATGCTGGGTAGAGTCTTAAGAGTACCTACACGCAACAACACCATTTTTAAAATTTACCTGTCAGTACTCAAATGAACAGATAGAATTCCTTGATGTTCTAGTGAAAAAATCAGAATTGGTTCCTTGATGTTCTAGTGAAAAAAATCAGAAATGGGGCAGATGGCTACTAGCCTGTATAGAAAACCAAGTAGAAAGAATTCCATATTACATAAAAACAGCATGCATCCAAGACATGTTAGCAAAAACGTTATGAAAGGGGCAGTTCCTGAGAGCCTCAAGATTACATAGTAAAAATGATGAGTTGGAGAGGTCCATGGAAGTGTTAAGAGGAGAACTACTTGTTAGAGGATATAACCATACAGAAATAGACACCACCATAGAAGGAGTATATCAAGAACGTCAAGGGAAGGGTAGACCTTACTTCTCAGAACAAACTACAACAGATAACCCAGAAACTGACTCCAGGGAAGAGAAACTCTGGTTCCCCCTTACATATGCAAGTGATGTCAGTCAATTTTGTGATATATTTAGGAAGAACTGGAACATATTGCTAGCCACTAAAGAACTTGAAGGCGTCATAGACCCTGGACCTCACTTCTCATTTACAAACAAAAACATCACTTAAAAGGCAGTTATGTTATAAAACCCAAACACATAAGTCCCTGAACGCATCAGATAGGATAGGGACATATATGTGCAGGAACTGCAGAGCTCATAAGTACATTTTCTCATGTAGCACTTTTGTACATCGACAGCAAAAGTTTAGAATCTAATTTAATTTCTATTCAGACTGCACAACTTGAAAAATAGTTTATCTGAGCTTTTGCCAATATTGTAAAGTTTTTTTTATGTGGGCAAGACTAATAGAATGCTCAAAGAATGCATTTTCGAACATATGAGGGACATAGTAAACAAAAAGGAGTGTAGTGCCCTAGCTAACACACATAGAAGCTGAAGGGATGCACCATGTTTTTAAATTTTTAGTTTTAGAAGTTCTGGAAGAAAATGTCAGAGGGGGTGACATTAGAAACATAACAGAAGAGGCTGAGCAAAAATAGATTCTGCAACTAAATGCAGACAAAACCCCCAGGCATTAATGAAACTGTTTCTTTAAAACCATTTTTAAAGGCAAGAGCCTTAAAGCACTAATTCCCTTCTACATGGTTCTATAGGCATTCACATTTGAACTTGCATACTGTTTTTAACAGTTTTATGTCTGTTTATGTTTTTTTCTACTATTTTTAAATTAATTGAATCTGATATAAATATTTGTTTGTCTTATTGGTCACTTTGAAAGTATATATCAAGGAAGGCATGGGATGTTTTATCAAGTCTGATGAAAGCGCTCACTTTGTCCTTGCAATAAAGAATTGTCCTTCTACTGTGGCAGTTTGACTTTTTATACATACTATTGGCTATGAGGTGAAGACCGAGCTATTCATCAGTTTTCTCTTGTATTTGTTTCTCCTCCTACGCCATGCCAGTCTACCTTTCTCCTGTATTTCTTTCTCCTCCTACTCCATACCAGTCCAGCTTCATCTATACTGTGGTTACATTACTACCTACCCTGCCTCACCACACTTTTTCCTTCGCAGTGCTTTGTAGTTATTCAGTAGGCTAGTCATTTAGGTCACAGTTGTCTGTATGTAGAAAAGGATAATATTTAATTGTGGCTGTATGTAGTAAAGGATAATATTTAATTGTGGTTGTATGTAGTAAAGGATAGTATTTTGTGGTTGTATGTAGTAAAGGATAGTATTTAATTGTGGTTGTATGTAGTAAAGGATAGTATTTAATTGTGGTTGTATGTAGTAAAGGATAATATTTAATTGTGGTTGTATGTAGTAAAGGATAGTATTTAATTGTGGTTGTATGTAGTAAAGGATGGTATTTAATTGTGGTTGTATGTAGTAAAGGATAATATTTAATTGTGGTTGTATGTAGTAAAGGTTAATATTTAATTGTGGTTGTATGTAGTAAAGGATCATATTTAATTGTGGTTGTATGTAGTAAAGGATAATATTTAATTGTGGTTGTATGTAGTAAAGGATAATATTTAATTGTGGTTGTATGTAGTAAAGGATAATATTTAATTGTTAAACAGTATACAGAAACAGGATCCGGTACAGTAAAGGTTGTCCAAAATAGATAGCCAGCAGCCCGTTGAACTAGGTTGACAAAAGTTTAATGTCCGAAAGGTAAAAACAAGCCAAAACACAACTAAATTCCAGTTGGTACAAAGTGCAAATAGTTCCTTAGGTCAAACATTAAGCGCTTTCGTCTCCGCACCCGGAGACTTCCTCAGAATAAATTAAACAGAACCAGTTTCTCTTATATACACAGTATAATGCACCAATTGAAGTCATTAATCAATTAAATCATTAATCAATCAAGTAATTATGTGTGTACACTGACAAAGCAGCATGAAAAATATCTGTTCCGTTTTGAAAAAACATTCCATTTTAAAAAACATGAATCTTAACCACTTTTTACTTTTATCTAGTCTCTTCGTAAATGACACTTGTATTTGTACAAAAATTCATCCTTCATATTTATCCATTTACGAAGCCGTGCCTGATTTTGTTAAATAAAATTTGATGCCATGAATAGGGTAATGTAGCATGCCTAAAATGTACAAATGGTGTAGTTTATACTTGTAAAGTATAAAAGTGTGCGTAGTGTGTTTATGTAGTTCATTCATATAGTTTAATTCAATACTTGTAAGATGTAGTGAACCAAAATACTTATACATGCACACCATACTTTGGTCACTTCACAGTAGTCTTTTAAATATTTTAATATTTTGAACTAATCTGCACATGGGTAAGCATAAATCAATTGTTAAGTAGTTAAAAAACTGCATTCCAATTAGGTTGTATTGAAATATTAAAACCAGAAACATATATTGTATGAATTTAATATGCAGTTACTGTACACACTGTACCTTTATTGTACCGGATCCTGTTTCTGTATACTGTTTAATATTTAATTGTTGTTATATGTAGTAAAGGATAGTATTTAATTGTGGTTGCGTGTAGTAAAGGTTAATATTTTTTCAAGTACTCTATATACCGTTTTACATTTTGAAGGTTTCCTCTCTGCTTCTAATGTGCTGTATAGAAATATAACTACTTATGTGAGTACCATATTATTTTGCACTACATCTTTTGAGAAGTGGCAGACCAAGTTCCAACTGTTTGTGAGAGATTTCTCCTCAAGTCTCCTTGGGGAAAAAAAAAACAACTCTGCCCTATTGCAACTACCTGGTCACCTTAAAGAAATGAAGAACATCAAAAATGGGACACTCTTGATTCAAGCTGCTTTTCTGTTATAAGGAGATGGGCACGTTTTTCTGTAAATAAGGAGAATTAGGAAAAAAAGATATTATGACTAATACTTGAGATCTGGTCCCTGGAAGAGTTCTAAATACTTCCCCAACATGCAGCATCTTTAAGTGTAGGACACAGGAAGCCCATTCCCATTTTCTGACATAGCAGTGAATGGGATCATTCATTTACCAAGGGACACTTCCTGTGTATATGCAAATGATATGTTGTTTAAAAGGCAGCAGTGCCCAAATGCAAAGGAATGCTTTTTTTTCCTTCTTTGTAATCCAACCCCAAGAGTGCCACGTACAAGGAAAAGGTAAATGTTATGATGTCAGTCTTCATTTTATCCTTGACCGTTGGGTTTGGTACCGATCTCTGAATCGACTCAGTCATTACTACAGCTTGTGTCAGCCAGAAACTCTCAAGCTTCACCTCTACCCAGAATCCCACTCTCTGTTACCCCAGATCTCGTGTGCCACTTTCTGAAACATTCCGTCTAGCTTCTACTCTTGAATGCTAGTGGGTTTAGGTAATTTTTTTTTCATTTTTTTTTTATAGTATTGTTTTTCCCATTTCATTTCTCTTTCGATTTCTTCTTACAGTTAGTGTATTTCTGCCAGTACCATCACTAATACCTTATCCCTCTACATTCCTGATAGTTCCCCTGCCCCCTCTCTGTTGTAGTTTCTATTGTCCAGTACATGCTTATGCATATCTAAACCATCGTTGATGCTTTCTCTCCCTTTTTTCCTTCAGTCTTAACATGTAAAAAATATAAGTAAAAATGTTATCCTTTTTTTATCTCGCTTTCCTTATTTTTTGTTTGTGAGGGTTGAACTTTGTTTAGCGGATCTATGTAGCGGTTTTCTTTGTTGACATGGCTGGCAAGGGTAAAGGCCCCTCTGGCTTCAAAAAAATGCCAGAAGTGTGGCCATAAAATTCCCTCTTCAGATTTTCATTTACTGTGTGCATATTGTCTTGGTCCTCACCATTTACAGAAGGATTGCAGCATCTACCATGCCTTCAACCACTGCGCTTTAGTGGAAAGGTGGAATAAACTTATTTTAAAAGGACTTCTCTCTTCAGCCTTTGGTGAAGGCTTATCCGCTGGAGGTAAAGCTAAGACAGATGTTTTTTTTTCCTCATTCTCTGCTGAAAAATCAAAGAAAAGAATTCTGTGGATGTTTGTGTTTCACCGTTGCAGTCATTACACTTGGGTTATCCTGCTAGCAGGCTACCCGCAGTCGGCCTGAATTCCAAAGTCTTGGTCTGGCGTCGGTTGCTGTTGCCTCTTCCCTGATATCAGTGCTCCAGGGGTATAAAAGATGCAGCCGACGCCATTTTCTTCAGTCTTTCTTGCCGCGTGGTGCCCAAAACAAAAACAGTTTGCAAGTGCTGGTCGGCCGACTCCTGAGGTTTTTGAAATTGAATTTCAGATCCGAAGTCTTCAATAAAGCTAAATACCCCATTGGGGAAACTTTTTTCTTGCTCCAGGCCGATGTCAGAAAAAGTTAACAATTGTATTTCTTGTGGGAAGCAAATACCTCATAAGGATTTTCACTCTTACTGTATTCCTTGCCTAGGCCCTGACCACAACGTTGCTAGTTGTCGGTTTTGTGCTAGATTTAACCAACGCACTATTAAGCATCGGTACAATTTTGCTTTTCATTACTTTGGCTGAAGGTGGTGGTGGTGCTGCGGTAGCGTTGTCGCCTCAGACATTGCCCATTCGATTCTCAATTAGAGCGTCTTCTGTGTAGCGACATGCGTGCGTTAAGCCCGGCAAGCCAGTACGTAAAAATCTACTGCCAATCATTAGTGGACCGGAGTTCCACTGTGACAACCCCTAACCGGGAAAAGCCAAAAGACACAAACAAATTACTTTGGCTTTAGGTTTAACTACATAATGCCGTCGGAACAGCCGATGACCGGAGTTCATAAAAAGCGCAAAGAAAAAGAAAAGGACAGGCATCCGAGGTCCAAAACCGACGATGAAGCCTCTTCTAGGCCAGTCGCCGGTTCTCAGTGAGGCGCTTTCACAGCTCCTGACACCTGCTACCTCAGAGCCACAGGCTGCCTCCAGCTCCCACGTGGAGACAGCTAGGACTCTGGATACTCAAGGTACTGGGCCTTCGGAAACTAATCCCTCAGATGGGACCGGAGCCGCTGAGCAGGCATCGGCTTCTGAGGGTATTTTCAGACCTACACAGTTTTATATCAAGCCAACTTCAGCATCAAAGACTAAGACAGTTTTAAAGACAAGAAAACAAGTACAGCATTCTCTAGGACAGACTTCCATGCCTAAGAAACAGATGCTCAAAATGGCCGAAAACCTAATTACTTTGATCAGGGGCTCCCACCCCCCCTCCTGATAAGAGGCCTAGGCAAGACACTGAATATGATTCCTCTGATCAGGTTTCCATTTCCTCTGACTCCACTTCAGAACAGGGATACTCTATTCCTCTCTATGAGGATTCTGATGCTGAAATCTATTCCTTCAGCTTCTCCTCCTGAGGATTATTCATTTGGGGAAACCTTGCATACCATGAGGGAGCTTTTCCACTGGGAGAGCCAAGATTATTCCGATTCTAAGAAAAGGCTCAGAGACTTTCTTTTACTTCCTCAGCACAGACCTCTTGCTATTCCTCCTGTTCTAGACATTGTAGATGTCTTTTCAGAGTCCGGCCTGTCTCCCGACTCTTTACCTCCTCCACCTGTTAAGCCAGACAGATACTAGAAACAGAAAACCAAAGAAACTGTGTTGGGTAAAACCTTGGTGCAGAAATAAATCCAAATGAAAGGTAAAAAGTAAAAAATGCACCAAGATAACACACAGCAGACGTTTAATCACAGCAAAGTACAAAGTGGTAAGCGCTTTCACAACCAAAGTTGCTTCATCAGACACCACAGTAAAAAATGCACAGGTTTAAATAGAGATTCTAAAATGCCAATTAATCAATAAAAATCACACTGATTAAGTAGCAGTGAAAAACAATTAAGCCTCATGCTCAAACTGAAAAAGCATTGCCTAAAAACATTGTTTAAAAACATTGTACAAGAAGGAATCAAATACTATACATGAGAAAGCACTTAAAAAACTCATAAAATCATTATAAAACATGGGAAAATACTAGGCAGGAAAAAATTAAATAGAATACTTGGAAACTAATAGTTAAATACATTAGACTAATTTTGAAAGAACTCAGCTAATCTTAATGCTTGAGATGTCTAGCCTTTAAAAAGGGGACCAAGGAAGTAGTAGCATTCAAACCAGGATACTTTTCAGCATTAAGTTTCAAAATCCACTTCTGTTCATGTCCCTCTGTGATATTCTCAATGTCACCACCTCTGGGGTTTCTATGAATATGTTGTAGAACAAAGAACTTAAAGGAATGAGAACGGCCATTGGACGTAACATGATTGGCTAGAGCATTTGATGGTTTATTATTACTAATATCTCTTAGGTGGTCTAGAATACGATCTTTAAGCATTCTATTTGTTTTCCTACATAAAAGCAGGACATTGTACACAAAAACAATAATAGACCACATCTGTAGATCTGCAATCAGTGTATTGATTAGTGTACAAAGAAAATTTCCTAGTAGGATGTACATATTTATTTTTGCTATATATAAATTGACAAGCACTGCAATTCCTGCATGGAAAAGTACCATGCCGATTGGATCTAATAATAGTTCTAGATAATTCACCATGACATAGATGTTGTTTAAGGGATTTATTATTTCTAAAACTAAAAATAGGAGAATGTCCGACCTTGTCTACCAGTCCAGGCACTTCTTGTAGCAAATACCAATGCTTAGTACATCTAAGTATTGATTGATGTTACTGGAAAACTGAAACACCACTCTAAAATCATTACTAGTTCTGTTGGTATATCTTGTATTGTCAACAGCATCACCAGCATTAAAATAAGGTTTACATCTAGTGCTTCTCAGCTTCCAGGCATTAGAGATAGTCTGTTCAATGTCTGCAAGCGAGTATCCCCTATGTAAAAATTCTGTTTTTAAATTAGATAGGGCAACTACTGCATCTTCATCTCTGCTATGCAGTCGCAGTGTTCTAAAAACCTGACCCTTGAGCACGTTCCTAGGAACGTGTCTAGGGTGCATACTAGATTTGTACAAATGAGTATTTTTTCTAGTGGGTTTAAAATAAATATTACTGCAAAGACTATTTAAAACAGATTTACTAATCTGCACATCAAGGAAACTGATGTCAGTGTTGGAAGTATGGTAAGTGAACCTTAAAAAATCAGTAGTTGAATGCAAATATTCCACAAACTGTGCCAAATCAATACCAGGGCCTCTCCACAGCATAAACACGTCATCTACAAAGCGGACGTACCAAAGTATTTGTCCAAAGAATGGATTATTGTTTGACAACACATTTTGCTCTTCCCAGCTGACCAAAGCCAAGTTGGCGTAGCTATTTGCACATGCAGTGCCCATGGCCACGCCAACTTTCTGCAAAAAGAATTGCTCCTGGAACATAGCAATGTTGCTCTGTAGGATAATCTCTAAGAGACTACAAATCAACTGTATCTTAGTGTTGGTGAAACACTTATTCACATAAAGAAAATCCCTAACGCTGTCAACACCCCAGGTGTTAGGTATACTAGTGAATAAGGATTCAATGTCTAATGTAACAAGGACAAAATTCTCATTAACATCAACACTTTCCATTCTATCATAAAGCCTTTGTAAAAACATCTTTGTATCCTTCAATATTGTATGGCAGTTTGCCAACAAACCATGCAAACATCCCTCTACATAAATAGAGAGAGGTTCAGTACACCACCCAGTGCCTGAAACAATAGGAAGCATGGGTGGAGATAACAAATTTTTGTGTATTTTTGGTAGGCCATATACCCTGGGAACAAGTGGTTTATACACATTAAAATACTTAAAAAGTGAATCATCTATTAAATTCGTGATTAGTAAATCAAAAATTAAAAAAGAAACTTTATCTATAATAGCGTTAACAGTAGGCTTGGAGATGCATTGATATGTATGCGTATCAAGTAAAAGTTTCTCCATTTGTGTGACATATAAATCCTTGTCCATTAACAGTATACCGCCTCCTTTATCTGCCTGCTTAATAACTATTGAATGTATATTTTGTAATTCTTGCAGGGCTCTGTGTTCATCTACTGTCAAGTTATAAAATGACATACTAGTATCAGTTAAGTTGTTTAATTCTCTAAAAGCAATTTCACATACATCTATGAATCGTTGAATACCTGTTGGTAAAGCTGGAACAAAGGTACTAGGTTTTTTGTATATATTATGTCCTTTATTACGTGCAGTAGTATCTGTAGGAAACAAACACTTCAGGGAAAGACTTCTGCCAAGTAGTCTTAAGTCCTTCAACATTTCTGCTGGGTCGGCCCTCCTTGCAGGAATAAAGGATAAACCTTTATTAAGAACACTAAGCTGTTCACTATTTAACACAAAAGAAGAAATATTTATAACTAAGTCTGAGACTACATGCGTTTCTTTTTGGATTGATGAGCTATCACATCCATGTGCTGGCTCTTGAATGTCTTGCCGTTGTGTGTAAAGCTCTTCGACCGAGCACTGTACGGCAGGGCTGTTCTCAAAGAGTAGTCCCCCTTCTTTGTCTTTAAAAAAACACTCGTTTCCTTGTTTAGTTCTTGCCCTTGAGTATTATTAACTACAGATACATTTGAAGTTGAAGGCATTACTGCTGATGCGTAAGTGGGACACACATCATTAATAAACTTGTCAGTGGTAAAGGAAGTCTCCAAACTGCTAAAAGCAGTAAAAGAAGGTTGCATACCTGGTTCTGCTTGCATAGCGTTCGTAGATACGGGCGCCACAACTCCCCGATCGTCTGTAGTAGTAGGAACTGCCGAAGTAACAGGAATTTGCAAACCTGGTTCCACTTCTGTAGCATTTGTAGATACGGGCGCCATAACTCCCCGATCATTCATAGAACCGGAAACAGGACCAGAGGAGCCAGTCGTGTTTCCCTGCGATGCAGTATTTGCATTAAAGGGACCATTACTTTGAATAGATGTAGTTTTAACTTCTTTCGGCCAAGAAAAGACATTGTTTCTTGCAAAGTCGGTTTTATCTCTATTAAGTTTAGATAACTTAATAGACTGCAGTTTCTTCTCATAAGCAGCTATATTATCCTGTAGTTGACTCATTTTGTTGAATGTAATATCACAAGAAAAATTGTCAGTGATTTTTGTTTCAAGATCAATAATCTGTGCTTTTAAGTCAGCTTCAATAGGTGAAAAAAAGTCTATTAAAAGTTCCATATATTGAGAACTAAATTGTAAATTTAATTCTTGCCATTTACGTAGCAGGACTGGATATGTATCACCATAGGTGGGCATATTCAGAATTCTTAAGCCTCGTGGAATGATTTTGGCTTCCAACAAAGCTTGAAGATGTAACCTCTGCCATTGCAGTCTCTTGTATTTATACATCATATTCTCTAGATTCTTATATTGCTGAAAAAATTCTGGTAAACGTTGTTGATTAGAAAAAGTTTCATCCATACCAGCTTGTATAACAGTATTCAACAACGGATTCACAGGAATGTCTAGAATCCTTGGGAAACGGTGATGTTGTCCACTCACAGACTGCTCAGTTGTAGTATCTTCCATGGAGCTGTGTCTCCCTTCACAGAACAAAACCAAAAACAGAAAACCAAAGAAACTGTGTTGGGTAAAACCTTGGTGCAGAAATAAATCCAAATGAAAGGTAAAAAGTAAAAAATGCACCAAGATAACACACAGCAAACGTTTAATCACAGCAAAGTACAAAGTGGTAAGCGTTTTCACAACCAAAGTTGCTTCATCAGACACCACAGTAAAAAATGCACAGGTTTAAATAGAGATTCTAAAATGCCAATTAATCAATAAAAATCACACTGATTAAGTAGCAGTGAAAAACAATTAAGCCTCATGCTCAAACTAAAAAAAGCATTGCCTAAAAACATTGTTTAAAAACATTGTACAAGAAGGAATCAAATACTATACATGAGAAAGCACTTAAAAAACTTATAAAATCATTATAAACATGGGAAAATACTAGGCAGGAAAAAGTTAAATAGAATACTTGGAAACTAATAGTTAAATACATTAGACTAATTTTGAAAGAACTTCGCTAATCTTAATGCTTGAGATGTCTAGCCTTTAAAAAAGGGACCAAGGAAGTAGTAGCATTCAAACCAGGATACTTTTCAGCATTAAGTTTCAAAATCCACTTCTGTTCATGTCCCTCTGTGATATTCTCAATGTCACCACCTCTGGGGTTTCTAAAGGCTAGACATCTCAAGCATTAAGATTAGCTAAGTTCTTTCAAAATTAGTCTAATGTATTTAACTGTTAGTTTCCAAGTATTCTGTTTAACTTTTTCCTGCCTAGTATTTTCCCATGTTTTATAATGATTTTATAAGTTTTTTAAGTGCTTTCTCATGTATAGCATTTGATTCCTTCTTGTACAATGTTTTTAAACAATGTTTTTAGGCAATGCTTTTTTAGTTTGAGCATGAGGCTTAATTGTTTTTCACTGCTACTTAATCATTGTGTGATTTTTATTGATTGGCATTTTAGAATCTCTATTTAAACCTGTGCATTTTTTACTGTGGTGTCTGATGAAGCAACTTTGGTTGTGAAAGCGCTTACCAATTTGTACTTTGCTGTGATTAAACGTTTGCTGTGTGTTATCTTGGTGCATTTTTTACTTTTTACCTTTTTTACTTTTTACCAGACAGATACTACAGGGTTCCAGATTCTCATAAATTTCTGTATAAAAACCCTGCTGCTGACCCAGAAACTATTTCACAGGGTCCCAAAGGAGTCAAAGCTGCTACTGCAAAAAACCCTGTCCCCTCAGATAGAGATTCTAGGGCACTGGACAGATGGGGGGGGGGGGAGTTTACACTTCTGCTACCTTGGCTGTAAGGGCTTTAAATTGTCAGTTTCATATGCTTAAATATCAGCAATATTTAATGTCTCTGTTAAAACAGAAAATGTTGACAAATTCTGAATATGCTGAGAACAAGGAATAGCAGGATTTATTGCATGCAGCTGAACCAAGTGGGTAAACATACTTTGCAATGTGGTTATGATTCACTGGAGGCCTCTTGCAGGGCCGCTGTAACAGACTCAGTCATTAGAAGGCATGCTTGGTTAAAAGAACAGACTCTGCATGATCATATTAAAGCAAAATTATTGGATGCTCCATTACAGCATCGTACTTTGTTTGGTGTTAAGGCAGAAGAGGTGTTGAAGAAAATGGAGGATAAAGCTAAATGTATGCAGACAGTGAAGGATTTCTTACAGGTGCAGCCACCCAGATTTTGCAGGAATTGGCCTTCTAAGAATTGGTCCTTTCCCTGTGTCAGACAGGCCACAAAGAGGCAGATACAGACGCCCTAGAGGCAGACAACAACCCCAGGGCTCATACATGCCCAAACAGTGGGGTACTTCTACCTCCAAAAGCGGAGAAGACAAATCACAGCCATATAGGAAACTGTCCCAATGACTTCCCTCTTCCAATGCCAAGCATTTTTCTTTTGGCAGCACCCTTAGGGGGAAAGCTAGCACTTTTTTCACAAAATTGGCACATGAATACCCAGGACAAATGGGTCTTAAATATAGTCTCTCAGGGCTACAGGTTCCACTTTCACACCCTTCCAAAGGCAAAAGGTATGCCAGACCTGCCACACAATAAATGGGCAGAGGCACAAAACCAAGTTTCTTCCCTCGTGGTCATGAGGGCTATTCAGCCAGTGCCACAACAAGAGCAGGGACAAGGATTTTGCTCAAGACTTTTCTTAGTACCAGGAAAGGACAACGCATGGAGACTGATTCTGGACCTGTCTTTTCTAAATTCTTTTCTGGATGTTCCGAAATTCAAAATGTTAACTCTGCTGCAGCTTCTGCCCATGCTGGGTAAAAAGGCTTGGCTTGTAACTTTGGACCTCAAAGAGGCATACCTGCATGTCCCAATCAGACAATCTTGCAGAAGATACCTCAGATTCATAGCTGGCTCAAAGCACTACCAATTCTCTGCACTGCTCTTTGGCTTATCTACTATGCCCAGGGTCTTCACAAAATGCCTGGCACCAGTAATTGCATTTTGCAGACAAAAAGGAATTCAAATATATCCCTACTTGGACGACTGCCTTATTCAAGCAAAGGCCAAAGACATTCTACTAAAGCATCTGGCGTTTGTAAAAAGATTACTAATTTGCCTAGGGTACGCAGTAAACAAAAAGAAATCAAAACTAGTACACTCTCAAGAGATAATATTCCTGGGTGCAAGCTTAAATACAACTGCCCAGATGGCTTATCTCACGCCAGACAAACAAAGGCATCTGACTTCTTACTTCGAAAACATGGCAACAAAAATTCTGCAGGCTCTGGGCTACATCGCCTCCTGCATTCTGCTAATTCCATATGTAAGACTGCATATGAGGAAACTACAATGGTACCTAAAACGGAGTTTCGATGGTGGGCACAGGACTGTCACCACAACAAGGGACAGCCATTCACCTTACCCACAGCCAAGCAAACACTATTTTTATTTATTTTATTTTACATTTGTTGACTGGGCTAGTCTAGCTGGAGATATTTCCATTTTCAGTAGAGGCCCGGGGAGAAAAGCTTCACAGAGAATACAATAAAGAAAAGCATACTTGTGTTTCAAAGAAAGTTTGTAAGAGACAAAAGCTAACTCTACAGTTCCTTATTATTACTAAGTGAGTCAATTACTAACTCACACAGTTACAGTCCAAAAAAAAAAAAAAAAAAAAAAAAAAAACTAACAACAGATGCATCAGATTATGCCTGGGGGGCCTACATGGCAGGAAAATGTATTCAGGGCACATGGCCCCCAAGCCAAAGGCATCTACACATCAATCAAAAATAGATGCTAGCTGTACAAAATGCCCTGACAGCCTTCAAGGACTTACTTCATCCAGGACAGCTGCTGATAAAGACTGACAACACCACAGTCATGTGGTACATAAACAAGCAGGGGGGCACACATTCCTACCCCCTCTGCAGATGAGCCATGATTTTGTGAAACACAGCATTGACTTACCAAGTACACCTGCAAGCACAATTCCTGCCAAGAAAAACAAATGCTCTGGCAGACGAACTAAGCAGAAACCTCATGGACCCTCACGAGTGGAAACTAGATCCACAAATCTTCAGCATGATTAGAAGGAAATGGGGACGCCCAGACATGGATCTTTTTGCCTCCCATCAGAACTGCCAACTTCAGAGATTCTGCACAAGGACTTATCACAAACAAGCATGGAAAGTGGATGCCCTGTCATTCAGCTGGAACAACCTTACAGTATATGCCTTTCCTCCACTGCCTCTCCTCCCCAGGGTACTCCTAAAGGTCAGACAAGAGAAGCCACAAATGATTGATTGCCCCGGATTGGCCACTCCAACACTGGTACGCTGGTACCCAATCCTAAGGAGCTTGTCCCAAGGCCCAGCCTGGACATTGCCTCAAATTCCTCATTTACTGACCCAACAAAGCAATCAGATCCTGCACAGCCACCTCGGAACTCTAAACCTAGCTGCATGGAGGATACTGTAACCATTCAGAATACACCTCTCTCTAAAGCGGATGTCAATTTGGAGGCCAGGAGGCCCAGCACCAGAAAATCTTATGCAGAAAAATGGAACAGATTTTGTGCTTGGAACCAGGCGCAAGGAATTGACATGGTTGTTCCAAATATTCCTCCGATTTTACAATATCTAACTGAGATGCTGGACAAAGGCCTATCCTTCTCGTCAGTTAAGATCCATGCCTCTGCCATTTCAGCTCATTACAATACATACCCACCTATTTTTTCATATCCATTGCTTAGGCAGTTCCTCAGGGGGGGGCCAAAAACATAAGCCCTCCAAGGAGAGTACCAATACCTGCATGGGACCTCAATTTTGTCTTGGAAAAACTCACAATGCCTCCTTTTGAGCCAGCCAATACAGCTGACATAAAATTCTTATCATGGAAAACAGCTCTGCTCCTAGCAATAACTTCAGCAAGAAGAGTCTCAGAGTTACAGGCATTAATGGCTGTGGAACCTTTTATTATCTTCCATCCAGACAGGGTTTCTCTAAGGGCAAACCCAACATTTATGCCTAAGGTAGTGTCCAGTGTGGCTCTTAACCAAACCATTCATTTGCCTACTTTTTATCCAAACCCACAGAATAAAGGGGAGAAACTTCTGCATTCTTTGGACATACACAGACAGCTACGCTTCTACTTGGACAAAACTAAAGCTTTCAGAAAGACTGAGCAACTTTTAGTGGCATATGCTGCAGGATCACAAGGAAAGGCCATCTCAAAGCAGACTATTTCAAAATGGATAGGGCACTGCATTCGTTTCTGCTATTCACAACATGGTGAATCGGTGCCTAAGGGCATTAGACCACATTCTACCAGGGCAGCAGCCACCTCATCAGCCTTCCTCAGAGGAGTACCAACCAAGGATATTTTGGAGGCTGCAGCTTGGACTTCAGTGCACACTTTTACTAAGCACTACCACTTGCCTCTTTACTCTAAATCCAGAGCAGGCTTTGCCACTGCAGTCTTACAGGGCCTTATAGCTACTCCTAATTCTATTTAGAACCAGCCGCCCAACCTCAGCTTTGGGATTCAACCCAAGTGTAATGACTGCAACAGTGAAACACTATGAACATAGTACAGTTGTGTACCTACCATAAATGTAGATGTTCGAGTGTATTCACTGTTGCAGTCCAGGTTACCCACCCACCATCCCCCTTTCTTTGCTGGAACTTATCTGTACTTCTCTATCCTATACAACCTATGTGGTGTGTTTGCTTGTAGATGAAGGTATTGTTATTTTAGTGCATGCTTTTATTAGCAATGTTTTTTAGCCTACCCTTTTGGGGGCACCTGACATCTGGGGCAAGAAAAACTGAAGAAAATGTGTCTGCTGCATCTTTTATACTCCTGGCGCACTGACGTCAGGGAAGAGGCGACAGCAATCGACGCCGGACCAAGACTTTGGAATTCAGGCTGACTGCGGGTAGCCTGCCAGCAGGATAACCCAAGTGCAATGACTGCATTAATCTGCCGCAATACCTATGTTGTCTCTCCCTTAGTCAATCTAATGCCATCCTTTGATAACGCTGAATTTCTTTTCACTTCCCTGCAGCTAAATAAATCTAAACAGATGTGTGTGTCAGTAATCTGCATACCTTCTGGCCAAAACATCACTACCCTTGAAAACTTCCTTTCCTGGACAACCGCTAATATTAGCAATGAAACTGTAATTATGGGAGGCTTGAACATTAATTGGCAAACTCTTATGACCGATTCCCCAGAAAACAGCATCAATCTCCATGGCTTCACACAGCTCATTACCACACCACCAGGCTACAAAACAAACCCTCAGGCAGTACCGTAGACTGGATCTTTGTGTCGGAGCTCCACAACTACACTAACTGAAACACACTCCCCAACATCCTAAGTGACCACCTGCCAGCTTATACACACAGAATCCACCAACAAGATTCAAAATCTGATACCTATAAAACTATTAGAAATCTTAGCAAATATAACCAACAGACATTTAACGACATCTTAAAATCAATCAACTGGTCCTCCCTAAAAACTTTACCTCTAAATGATGATGCCATTCACCACTTTAACAAAGTCTTTCTTGATAATCTTAATAACTTAGCCCCTATGTGAACCAAAGGAATAAAAAACAATCATGCACTTTGGCTTACCAAAACCACAAAAAAAATGCAAACTAGAGACCAAGCATGAAAAAACTGATTTAAAAACAAAAGTGATACCAACCTATTAATATTACAAACTAAGCAGCAAATCTAAAAAAATAGTTATCTCTAACAAAAAAAATACTTCTCTAAACAACTTGCCACACAAAACAAAAACCCAAAAAGGTTCTGGGACTGTATCTCTAAACTCCTAAGCCCTGGATGCACTCAAAATCCTTCACCAGCCCCTGATAAACATCTATCTAAAATGGCCAACATTTTTAACTCGCATGTTAGACAGCATACTTAAACTTATAAACAGTCCTACCTCACCACAACCCCCCATCTGACCCACCAAACACTCCTGCCAGCATAAACAAGCACACCACACACATTAGCCACATAATTACCATGTCCCCACCTACTTTTACTGTACAACCTATGCCCTATTCGCATACAACTACTAAAATATCTTTCCGAGAATCTCATTTCTCCCTCTCAACATGGTTTCCATCCAGGACATAGTACAATACTGCACTTGTATCTTTCGCAGATACTGTAAACAGAGCCTTGGATGCCAGCCAGCTAAACTCAGTTATCTTTCTGGACTTATCCAAAGCATTTGATGCAGTATCTCATCAAAAACTAGTACAACTGTCCACTTTCGGATGCTCCCCGCCAACTCTAAAATGGTTTGCCAACTACTTAACTAATAGGAAACCGTGTGTTCGATGGCAAAATAATCTGTTACACTATCTGATAAAACCAGAGTACCCCAAGGTTCCATTCTTGACTCCTACTTTTCAATATTTATATTAATAATCTCCATACTGCCTCTCTTGAAAGCAAACTTATTCAGTATGCCGATGATTCCACTATAATCTTTTCCTCCAATAACCTTCAACATCGCCTAAAAATGACTCAGACTGTTTTCTTTTGTTTTTAATTTGGTTAAATGATGCACAGTTACTGCTAAGCCCCAAAAAGACCAAACTGTTATTGCTCATCCCTAAACCTCTTATGCATAGCTTCAAAATATTTTCTCTAAATAACACAGAAATTGAAATCGTAACCCAAGCATAACTGCTGGGCATCACCATCAACAATAAACTCACCTTTGAATACCATATACTAAACTCTGTAGGTACTAACACGTCATGGATATCCCCACCAAAAAAACACTTGCCAATACGTACTCCCCTCCCTATTATATGGAGCCCCCATCCTAACAAACCTGCACTTGTCTCTCAAAAACAAACTGTAATCATGTTACTACATGCATTAGCATTTTCGACTCTTTTTAGGACCTTAAAATTCGCTTAAATAAAAACATCTTCTCAACACCCATATGTGTCCCTGCTGGTCCCCCCTAAAACTTACATACTCTACTCTGTTTTAGCTCTTATCTCGTACTAATTACTTTTTTCATATGTCTGTCCTCTGCAACACTATGTCCCGTCCTCCTTCCCCAGACTAAATACTTGCATCCCCCACTGTCTTCTTTGCATCATCTCTGCCTAACTAGTCTCATGCTTAGCAACCTGTCTCTCTGCTCCCAATGCCATATACATTAAAATGATATTCTCCTCTTACTCCTAACCCACACCCTCTATCGTCTCCCTCTGTACACTATCACCCCCTACTACCCTCCTAACCCACACCCTCTATCGTCTCCCTGTGTACACTATCACCCCCTACTACCCTCCTATCAGCTCATCCCTTGGCTATTGTACTTTCTTCCCACTGCTATTACACTTCCTCAGTGTCAATAATCCTTATCTGAAACCAACTATATAAAACTAACTGTAAAGCTACTACTCTATACAAAATAAGCCTATTATGTTCATTTCTTAATGCACCAAGGTACTACTGTTTACTGAATGAACCAATCAGCCATACCAGACAAGTACATTTTTGTGTTAGAATACATGTAATTAGCTAAACAATATTTATCTGTATCCAAATAGAAATTAAAATGTATAATTACCTGTCAATTGTTAAATGTTTTATGTATTTTATGTGGAGCTTTTCTCCCCAGACCTTCACTGAAAATGGGTTTCTGTCCCAGTTGGACTTCCCGGTCAACACATGTCAATAAATAAATTCTTGTGTTGCAGGCTGTTCAGACAGCTCTTCCTCAGGGGGCTATTGCAATTCAGATGGACAATATGTCAGTGGTTTGGTACATCAAATGGGGAGGAACCAAGTCTTACCCTCTTTGTCGAGAAGCCCTCAAAGTGTGGCAGTAGGCAACCACGTCCGACCGCTTTCTAAATAGAAGCACACATTCTGGGGAGTTCTGTCGTGATTGCAGACAAGCTAAGCAGATGTATCCTTCGCCCTCACAAGTGGTCACTCAATCCAGAAGTGGTGAAAATGATATTCTGTCATTGGGGTCAACCTTGCTGTAATCTGTTTGCATCTCACCTAAACAGCAAATGCAGCAATTACTTCGCCCTCATTCCCCCTGTGAGAAGGTCACCCAGGGACGCAGTTCTCCACTACTGACCCCCCTCAGTCTAATGTATGCCTTTCCCCTGGTACCTCTGATCCCCAAATTCTTACAGAAAGCACTCTGGTTGAAGAGTACAGTAATCCTCATTGCCGCCTTTTGGCCTCGACAGATTTGGTTCCCCTTTCTTTAGCCTCACTTGATTCGTTAACCTTGGATTCTGGACTCGGTGCCACATAACTTGGCCCATCCAGATGGCCTTTTTCATCCAAACATTTTGAACCTCAAGCTGATTGTGTGGTTCCTCCAATTCCACTAGTTGCCATGCATCCTAATAAACCTGTTCGAAAACTATATTTAAGTAAGTGGAAGAGATTTACAATTTGGACCCATGAAAAACCATTTGACCCTTTCTGCACTTCAAGTTTTAGATTTCGAAGTATCTCTGTTCAATGCTGGGGCTTCTCCATCCACCATAAAACTACAATTGGCTGCGATTTCTAATTTTCACAATGGTTTAGAAAAACATTCTTTAGCCTCTCACAGGCCTTGTAAATCATTCTTGAAGGAGACTATTTTTGTTAAAACCCCCATATAAAGATCTGACTCCTTCTTGGGAATTGAATTTAGTACTACAGGCGGTAATACATTCCCCTTTTGAACCCTCTGTGGAATCCAGTCTGAAGTTTCTATCTTGGAAGACGCTGTTTTTGTTAGCCATTACTTCAGCCAGAAGAATTTCGGAAATCCAGGTTTTATCATCTGAACCTCCTTACCTAGTCTTCCACAAGGAATAGGGTATCTTTACGAACAAACCTCTCCTTCCTGCCCAAGGTAGTGTCAGAGGCTAATACCAACCAGTCTGTTAATTTACTGGTGTTCTTCCCTAATCATTCTAACAAAGGGGAATATGCTCTACATTTACTAGACGTCCATAGACAATTATGTTTTTATCTTCATAGAACAAAAATGATAAGACAATCAAGTCAACTGTTTCTTTTTCTACTGCAAAGTTGGGCAAGGCAGTCAGCAAGATTACCCTAAATGGCTGAAATATTGTATTTCTATCATTTATGATCAAAACAAGTTAACCTTGCCTAAACCTATCAAAGCACTTTCTACAAGGTCTGTAGCCACTCAGTGGTGTTTCAGTCTAGAGCTTATATGGTAGACACATGTGCAGCAGCATCTTGGGCTTCTCCCCATACCTTTATTACTCATTACAAACTGGACCTGGTCTTCAGGGGAAGATCATCTTTTGGCTTAATGGTGCTCAGGTAGTCCTTCAGTGAGTTCACCCAAGTTTTTGGGGAGTTGGGAACTCTATCCCATCTGTCAAGAGTAAAATGAAGACTGACAACATCAGTTAATGAAGTTATGTACTCACCATAATGTTCCATCTGTGCTGTTGATCTTCCTTTATCCCCCCTCCATCCCCTGTCCTCAAAAGTTTTTTGGTGGAACAGATCACATGAGCCTGAACTGTTATGCTACTCAAATACAGTGGATAAGGATATACGTATGTATATATGTGTGTGTGTGTGTGTGTGTGTGTGTGTGTGTGTGTGTGTGTGTGTGTGTATGTATGTGTATGTGTATATGTGTATATATATATATATATATATATATATATATCTATATAGTTTACTATCATTTGTCCGAACAGCAAAACATTTGTCATTCGAAACAATGAAAAGTAAAACTGAACACAAACATTCTGAACGGCCACAATGTTGACCCAAATGATCGACACATTTGAGTCGACAATGTTACTGAAACCATCACGTGATAGCTGTATAGGAGCTGATGTAAATCAGACTCCTATATGACATATCACATTTTTGCAGGGGGGTCACCCTCCTGTGGGGGGCTGTGCTCCCCACACCCCCCGCTACTAATATATTCTAACTCCGAGATTGCACTACAGTGGGGATAAGGATGAATTTCCAATCACCACTGTACAGCGATCTCCGTGCAGATAGTCAAATACACTTATGTGAATGCACTACTGCATTCATATAAGTGTGTTAGACTGTCCAATCCATTTAAATTTTGTGCACGACATTCTGATTTTCGGCAGCAGTGTTGCCGACGGACTGTTTGCAGAAACTATATATATATATATATATATATATATATATATATATATATATATATATATATATAAATATATGTATGTCATCATCTTCTTTCGGCTGTTCCTGTTAGGGGTCGCCACAGCGGATCATCTGTTTCCATTTCTTCCTGTCCTCTGCATCATGCTCTTTCACACCAACCGCCTTCATGTCCTCTCTAACCACATCCATAAACCTTATCTTAGGCCTTCCTCTTTTCCTCTTACCTGGCAGCTCCATCCTTAGCATCCTTTTCCCAATATACTCAGCATCCCTCCTCAGCACATGTCCAAACCAATGCAATCTCGCCTGTCTTGCTTTGTCTCCAAACTGTCCAACCTGAGCTGACCCTCTAATATACTGATTCCTAATCCTGTCCATCCTAGTCACACCCAGTGCAGATCTTAACATCTTTAACTCTGCCACATCCAGCTCTGACTCCTGCCTTTTTGTCAATGCTACCGTCTCCAACCCATATAACATAGCTTGTCTCACTACCCTCTTGTAGACCTTCCCTTTCACTCTTACTGGTACCCGTCTGTCACAAATCACTCCTGACACTCTTCTCCACCCATTCCACCCTGCCTGTACTCTCTTCTTCACCTCTCTTCCACACTCACCATTACTCTGAACTGTTGATCCCAAGTACTTAAACTCATTCACCTTTACCAGCTCTACTCCCTGCATACTAACCATTCCTCTAACCTCCCTCTCATTTACACACATATATTCTGTTTTAGCCCTGCTGACCTTCATTCCAATCCTCTCTAAAGCATATCTCCACCTCTCCAGGGTCTCCTCAACCTGGTCCCTACTCTCACTACATATCACAATGTAATCTGCAAACATCATAGTCCACGGGGCCTCCTGTCTAATCTCATCTGTCAACCTGTCCATCACCACTGGAAATAAGAAAGGGCTCAGAGCTGATCCTTGATGTAATCCCAACTCCACCTTAAAATGTATGTATGTATATGTATATGTGTATATATATATATATATATAAATGTATGTATATATGTGTGTGTGTGTGTGTGTGTGTGTGTATGTATATATATATATGTATATATATATATATATATATATATATATATATATATATATATAAATAAAATGTAGGTTTACTATGTATGTATATGTGTGTGTGTGTGTATGTATATATATATATATATATATATATATATATATATATATATATTGTGTGTGTGTGTGTATATATATATATATATATATATATATATATATATATATATATATGTGTGTGTGTGTGTGTGTGTGTGTGTGTATATATATATATATATATATATATATATGTGTGTGTGTGTGTGTGCGTATGTATATATACTTGTGTGTGTGCGTTTGTGTGTATGTATATGTGAGTGTATATATATATATATATATATATATATATATATATATATATATATATATAAAATGTGTGTGTATACGTGTATATAAATATATATATGGATCTAGGACGTTTGATCGAAAGATCAAACGTCCGAATCCATTTAAGGCGAGCATACTTACGCGAAAGCGCTTTTCACAGAAGAAGCACTTTTGCATAAGTATGCCTGTTGCCGAGGCCATACTATGGTGCAGATAAGGGAAAATTCCCTTTTTCCCACTGTAGTGCAGTCTTAGAGGGAGAATATTAAAGTAGGGGGGGTGGGGGGCACAGCCCCACACATAGGTTCATAGGTAGGTACTAGGCTATCGGCCCAAGGGCTCATACAAGCCTAGCCAAAAAATGTACCCTGGCTTTCGCCACCCAAGAAAATTATTTTCCTATGCCCCTGTCGAGCAGAGCCACAGAAGTGATCCCCGGGGTGAATTTCCCATTTCCCATCCAGTCATCAAGATTTTTCTTGAAGAGTGCTAATGAGGAGCTCTGTTTGACATAGATAGGTAGTCTGCTCCAGAGTATGGGAAGTCTCTGGGACAGGAATCTATCCCTCCAGCATGTTCTGTTTATTGTGGTGACAAGGTAAAGTCCCTGGAGCGTGTAGCTCGGAGGGATTGGGATTTCTTTAAGTGGAGCATGTCCAACAGCTCTGGGTTTGACATAGCTTTGTATGTTAGGCAGAGATCGCCCCTGACTAGGCGATATGCGATGGAGTAAAGCTGTAGTTTTTTTAGACTGTCTGCATAGGGCATCTGTTTGAGGCCAGTAATCCTCTTTGTGAGGTATTTCTGTGGTCTTTCCAGTTGTTGTAGATGTCTTGTGAGGTACATACCAAAAGGGGCGTTGTACTCTATAATGGGTCTAATGAGTGATGAGTAGAGGGGAACAATGACCTCTTTTTTTCTGGATGAAAATCCTTTTGTGATGAGATGAGCCACGTAGAAGGATTTCCTGACCACTGTGGCAATGTGATTATCAAAGGAGAGACTAATGTCCACCTTTGTCCCAAGGTCTCATCACATTTTCGGCATTAAGTAGACTACCAGCTATATAGTGTGTATAGATTGCATAATGTGTGTAGATTGCAACTCATTTTATGTTGGTAGAACAGGAAGGGAATTCTATAGAAGAATTTATATATTTTATCCATCCCTATGTTACAAAGATAAATATTGAAGAAGAATTGGGGTGGTTTGATTACTGCTGGCAAGTGAGATTAAATGCGTGTTTTCCGCCAGGGTTAAATAATAGAGAGGAATTCATTATGTATTGAAAAAGGAAAGGTTTTAAACATTTTAGTTTTCAGGTATACAGAATAGTGTAAGAATATTGTAGTTCAAGCACATTTTAAACTGATAACTTTTAATTGGATTGCTTAATTGAAGCAGCTTATTAATTGCTAAGAGTATTTAAATGAAGCAGTGTGTTGTAACCATTAGTCTGAAGAAATCTCCCTTTGGAGATGAAAGCGCTCACTTGTGGTTCTATAACAGCGTAATTACAGTGTGTTTTCGTGTGTTTTATTGGATTTTATCTTGTGGATTTTACTTCGTGAATTAAACTTCATTTTTGTGCTATTCTGCCATCGTTTCTTTTTGGATTTGTGCTTTGTTTTGAAGCGTGCTGCTTTGCTCATCGCTGTGTTCAGTTAATGTTGCAGTTTGGCAAGCATGGAAAGAGGAGCGGCTCCTGGGACCAGCTTTACAGCAGTTTCTGCCGGATGTGTATTGAATGATACTCCTGATGGCTCTTTTATCGTCAGTGAAGAAGGTACTGTAAATCTTATTCATAAAAGCCAAAGATTAAATGTGTTGGTTAACAGTGAAGAAGAAATTTTAAGAGGGTGTTTAGCTCCACCCAAGAATCCGTTCACTTTTGATATCAATGAGGTAACGGAAACGAACACGAATTTTGGCTTTAACGTTTCAGAAAAGTTTAATATACTAGAAAAGGATTTGTTATTAGTCAAACGTCTCCAATGGGACAACTTATTTTTTGAAAACAGCTTGAAAGCTCAGCAAGTCCCAAGAGGACTAAGAGTTAAAAATTTACCGGCGGGTAAAGATTTACCCAAAGCTTTTACTGACAAATGGTTGAGTATAAACCAAAGGGCTGGTCTACAATATATGGAACTGCTACACAAAGTAAATTTAACTAAACTGGAAGAACTAACCGGGAATGTAAAGACTAATTATGATATTCTCAAAAATAACACGTCCAGCGACAATTTTAATAGCAAAATGGTGCTCATACAGCAGAAATTACTCAAGTTAAATGATGAACTATGTCAAAGAAAAACAAAAAAAATTTCAAAGGGACAAAAATGAATATGTGAAAGGAATAGCCACAGCTTATGGACTTCGATTGGAAACAAGTGTCAACAATAATGTCTCTAAACAGCAAGAGATAAATTTGGTTAATGTAGATGAAGAAATAAGTACAGTAAGAAGGTCTGAAAGGCTTGGCAGTAAAAATAATGTAGTAACTGTGACTGAAATCCACCATATTCCATTGGGGGAAAGTAAAC